>NW_027436118.1:21200-155280 GCF_964199755.1 Larus michahellis | reverse complement strand
GTCCCCTCCCTTCCCCCCCACGGCCGAGCGGAGCCCGAGGAGGTTTTGGGGCGGCTTTTTTTTTTTTTTTTGGGGGGGGTGGGGGAAGATTCGAGGAAATAAATGAAGCTCGGCCCGTTTCCAGCGGCGGGCGAAAAAAAAAACCACCCGAAAACAAACAAGCAAACCAAACAAAAACCCAACCGTTTATCCCCGGAAATCAGCCCATTTTCATCGGCGTGTCGCGCCCCGGTTGCCATCAAGCCCCCCCCCCTCCCCCCCCCCAAAAAAAATCCTATTTTTCCCGTGAAATCAACCCGTTCGCCATCGGTTCGTCGCCCCCAATTCCCATCAGGCTTCAAAAAAAAATCCTGTTTTCCCTTGAAATCGACCCGTTTTCCACCTGTACATCACCCCCAATTCCCACCAAGCCCCCCAAACCCCCATTTTCCCTTGAAATGAGCCCGTTTCCCATCAGTACATCACCCCAAATTCCCACCAAGCCCCCCAAAATCCTGTTTTCCCTTGAAATCAACCCATTTCCCATCGGTACATCGCCCCATTTCCCATCAAGCTTCAAAAAAACCCCATTTTCCCCTAAAAATGAGCCCATTTCCCATCAGTACATCCCCCCAAATTCCCACTAAGCCACAAAAAAATCCTGTTTTCCCTTGAAATCAACCCATTTCCCATTGGTACATCGCCCCATTTCCCATCAAGCTTCAAAAAAAATCCCATTTTCCCTTGAAATGAGCCCGTTTCCCATCAGTACATCCCCCCAAATTCCCACCAAGCCCCCAAAAATCCTGTTTTCCCTTGAAATCAACCCATTTCCCATCGGTACATCGCCCCATTTCCCATCAAGCTTCAAAAAAACCCCATTTTCCTCTAAAAATGAGCCCGTTTCCCATCAGTACATCCCCCCAAATTCCCACTAAGCCACAAAAAAATCCTGTTTTCCCTTGAAATCAACCCATTTCCCATTGGTACATCGCCCCATTTCCCATCAAGCTTCAAAAAAAATCCCATTTTCCCTTGAAATGAGCCCGTTTCCCATCAGTACATCCCCCCAAATTCCCACCAAGCCACAAAAAATCCTGTTTTCCCTTGAAATCAACCCATTTCCCATTGGTACATCGCCCCATTTCCCATCAAGCTTCAAAAAAACCCCATTTTCCCTTGAAATGAGCCCTTTTCCAACAGTACATCCCCCCAAATTCCCACCAAGCCGCCCAAAATCCTATTTTCCCTTGAAATCAACCTATTTCCCATCGGTACATCGCCCCCAATTCCCATCGAGCTTCAAAAAAACCCCATTTTCCCTTGAAATAAACCCATTTTCCACCTGTACATCACCCCCAATTCCCACCAACCTTCAAAAAAAACCCCATTTTCCCTTGAAATGAGCCCGTTTCCCATCAGTACATCCCCCCAAATTCCCACTAAGCCACAAAAAATCCTATTTTCCCTTGAAACAAACCCATTTTCCACCTGTACATCACCCCCAATTCCCATCAACCTTCAAAAAAAACCCATTTCCCCCTAAAATAACCCCATTTTCCACCTGTACATCACTCCAAATTCCCATCAAGCTTCAAAAAAATCCCATTTTCCCTTGAAATCAACCCATTTCCCATCGGTACGTCACCCCAAATTCCCACCAAGCTTCAAAAAACCCCCATTTTCCCTTGAAATGAGCCCATTTTCCACCCGTACATCACCCCAATTCCCATCAAGCTTCAAAAAAAACCCCATTTTCCCCTAAAAATGAGCCCATTTCCCATAAGAACGTGTCCCCCCCCGATTCCCGCCAAGCTGCCAAAAAATTTTCTCCCTGGTTTTAACCCGTTTTCACCCGTTTTAGCCCCGATTTCCCCCCCCCAACCCCCCTCCACCTCCCCGCGGCGCCTACGTGCCGAAGGCCCCGAATTTTCATCTTTCGACCCCCCCCCCCCCCTCCAAAACCCTCAAAATTCTGTTTACCGTAAAAATCGCGTTTCGTTTCTCCTCTCGCCTTTCGGTCGGGGGCTTTTTTTTTTTTTTTTTTTCCTTTTTTGGGGCCGTTTGAGTCATTTTTGGAGGAGACGAAGGTCAGAACCGCGACCGCGAACATCTGGACGCCGGGGGGGGGACACACCAGATGTGTCCTGTTTATCGCCCCCGGAGCCACCGCCGGGAGAGGGGGGGAAAAAAAACACGGGGAGGGTAAAAATAGAGCCGAGAAACGACCCCCAGAATGGCGGTTTTTCACCCCAAAAACGCCCGGGCTCCTTTCCCGTGAGAAAATGGGGGGAAAACGAGGAAAAACACGAGGAAAGTGAAAATAAACAGCCCGAAATGACTGTTTTTCGCCCCCAAATGCCCAAATTCTGTCCCAGGAGGGAAGAAATAAAAAAAAAAAAACAAAAAAACAAAAAAAAACAAACAAAAAAAAGGAGAAAATGAGGAAAAACACAAGGAAGGTAATAAAAAAGGGGCCCAAAATAGCTCTTTTCTACCCCAAAATGCCCAAATTCTGTCCCAGGAAAAAATAAAGAGAGGGGAAAATGAGGAAAAACAGGAGGAAGGGAAAAACAGAGACAAGAAATGACCCAAAATGGCTGGTTTTCACCCCAAAATGCCCGGCTGCTTTCCCGGGAGAAAAAAGAACGAGGGGAAAATGAGGGAAAACACAAGGAAAGTAAAAAAAAAAAAAAAAAAGGTCCCAAAATGGCAGTTTTCTGCCCCCAAAATGCCCAAATTCTGTCCTGGGGGGGAAAAAACGAGGGGAAAATGGGGAAAAACACAAGGAAAGTGAAAACAAGAGCCTGAAATGGCTGTTTTCCACCCCAAAATGCCCAGATTCTTTCCCGGGAGGAAAAAAAACCAAGGGGAAAATGAGGAAAAACACGGGGAAGGTAAAAACAGAGCTGAGAAATGAGCCAAAATGGCTATTTTTCACCCCAAAATGCCCAGATTGTTTCCCGGCAGGAAAAAAAAATGAGGGGAAAATGAGGAAAAACAAAAGGAAGGTAAAAATAGAGACAAGAATTGACCCCAAATGGCTTGTTTTTAACCTCAAAATGCCCAATCTTTTCCCAGGGGAAAAAAACAAACCACACAAGGGGAAAATGAGGAAAAACACAAGGAAAGTAAAAAAAGAGGCCAAAATGGCTATTTTTCACCCCAAAATGGCTATTTTTCACCCCAAAATGCCCAAATTCTGTCCCAGGAGAAAAAAAAATGTGGGGAAAATGAGGAAAAAACATGAGGAGGGTAAAAACAGAGCTGAGAAATGAACCAAAATGGCTGTTTTTCACCCCAAAATGCCCAGGACCTTTTCCGGGAGGAAAAAAAACGAGGGGAAAATGAGGAAAAACATGAGGAAGGTAAAAAAAAAGAGCCCAAAACGACTATTTTTTGACCCAAAATGCCCGAATTCTGTCCCGGCGGAAAAAGAATGAGGGGAAAGTGAGGAAAAACGGGGAAAAGTATAAAAAAAAGATCCGAAATGGCTGTTTTTCACCCCAAAACACCCAGATTCTTTCCCAGGAGGAAAAGAAAAAACAAGGCGAAAATGAGGAAAAAGACAAGGAAAGTGAAAACAAGAGCCCAAAATGACTATTTTTTGCCCCAAAATGCCCAAATTCTGTCCCAGGAGAGAGAAAAAAAAAAAAAAAAAGAGGAGAAAATGAGGAAAAACCACGAGGAAGGTAAAAACCGAGATGAGAAATGAGCCAAAATGGCTGTTTTTCACCCCAAAACACCCAGCCTCTTTCCCCAGGATAAATATGAAATAAAACGAGGTGAAAATGAGGGAAAACGGGTGTTTTATTGGCGATTTTCAGCCCCGGCCGCGCGGAAATGAGGAATTTGTGACTGAAGTTGGGGGTTGAGCCCGGTTTTTGGGTGGTTTTCTCCCGTTTTTGGTGTTTTCCGAAGCTTCTTCCGCCCTTCTCCGGTGGGGTGGGGGTTATTTCACCTGGGGGGGGAGCGGGGAGAGGGGAAATTGGGGAGGAGTGGGCAACCGGAGCCAGGAATGGGCAACCGGAGCCAGGAATGGGCAACCCAACCCCAAAAACGGGCAACCCAACCCCAAAACCAGGTGACCCCACCCAGGAATGGGCAACCCAACCCAAGGATGGGCAACCCAACCCCAAGAAGGGGCAACCCAACCCAAAACCAGGCAACCAAACCCTAGAAGGGGCAACCCAACCCCAAGAATGGGCAACCAAACCCCAAGAATGGGCAACCCAACCCCAAGAAGGGGCAACCCAACCCTAGAAGGGGCAACCCAACCCTAGAAGGGGCAACCCAACCCCAAGAATGGGCAACCCAACCCCAAGAATGGGCAACCAAACCCTAGAAGGGGCAACCCAACCCCAAGAATGGGCAACCAAACCCTAGAAGGGGCAACCCAACCCCAAGAATGGGCAACCAAACCCTAGAAGGGGCAACCCAACCCCAAGAATGGGCAGGCCAACCCAAGAAGGGGCAACCCAACCCCAAGAATGGGCAACCAAACCCTAGAAGGGGCAACCCAACCCCAAGAATGGCCAACCAAACCCTAGAAGGGGCAACCCAACCCCAAGAATGGGCAGGCCAACCCAAGAAGGGGCAACCCAACCTCCAAAATGGGCAACCCAACCCAAAACCGGCCAGCCTAACCCCAAGAGTGGGCAACCCGAGCCAAAACCAGGCAACCAAACCCTAGAAGGGGCAACCCAACCCAAAACCGGGCAGCCTAACCCCAAGAGTGGGCAACCCAAGCCCAAGAATGGGCAACCCAAAACCGGGAGACTCCCCCCCACCCAAGAACGGGCAACCCAACCCCAAGAACGGGCAACCCCAACCCCAAGAACGGGCGACCCCAACCCCAAGAACGGGCGACCCCAACCCCAAGAACGGGCGACCCCAACCCCCGGGCTACCTTGATGAAGGTGACGAAGCCGCTGTAGAAGATGAGGAGGAGGAAGAGCACCACGAAGGTGGGGATGGTGGTCCAGGCGCTGCTGTCCTCCTCCGGCTCCAGGTCATCGCCGTCCCCCACCAAACCGCAGGGCACCACCGGCAGCCCGGCGCAACCCCAGGGGTCTGCGGGGAGGCGGCAGAGGTGGCATTAATTAACCCCGCCCGCTCTAATTAACCCCACCTTAACGACCCCCCCCCCCATCCCCGGCTTCAGTTGCCACCCTACCGGCCTGTGCGTCGACGCTCTTCTTCGCCAACTCGCCGGTGGAGATGTGGGCGGCCAAGCAGGCGTAAGAGGTGCCCCCCACCCACTCGCCCCACGGCACCTCCACGGTGGCCACCAGGGAGCAGCGCTGGGCTTGGTGGTCGCAAGCGGCCTCTTCGTTAGCCGGCCCTTCGTTAGGGCCCTGCCGCCACCAGACGGCGATCTCCGGCGGGTAGAAGTCCTTCACCAGGCAGAAGAGGGTGAAGTCGCGGCCGGCGCAGGCCTCGGCGGGGGACGAGGGCAGGACGTGGACGCTGGGTGGCTTCAAGGGACCTGCGGGACACGGGGGGACGGAGGGCAAAGCGTTTTTTGGGGGGGGGGGGCTACCAAATTCTTCTGGCCGCGTTGCCGCCTCCTCGGGGCATCGCCGGGATTTTTGGGGGGGGCATTACGAGGGGGTTTTGTGGCATTACGAGGGTTTTGGGGGCATCACGAGAGGTTTTCTGTGGCATTACGAGGGGTTTCGTGGCATTCTGTCAGCTTTTCGTGGCATTACGAGGGGTCTTGTGGCATTACGAGGGGTCTTGTGGCATTACGAGGGGATTTTTGTGGCATTTAAAGGGGTCTTGTGGCAGTACGAGGGGCTTTCATGGCATTACGAGGGGTTTTTGTGGCATTATGAAGGGTTTTCACAGCATTACGAGGGGTTTCTGTGGCATAACGAGAGGGTTTTTGTGACATTATGAGGGGGTTTTGTGGCATTACAAGAGATTTTCGTGGCATTACGAGGGGTTTTTGTGGCATTATGAGTGTTTTTTGTGGCATTAGGAGGGTGTTTTGTGGCATTTAAAGGGGTCTTGTGGCATTAGGAGGGTGTTTTGTGGCATTTAAAGGGGTCTTGTGGCATTACGAGGGGGTCTTGTGGCATTACGAGGGGGTCTTGTGGCATTACGAGGGGGTTTCGTGGCATTACGAGGGGGTTTCGTGGCATTACGAGGGGGTTTCGTGGCATTTAAAGGGGTCTTGTGGCATTAGGAGGGTGTTTTGTGGCATTTAAAGGGGTCTTGTGGCATTAGGAGGGTGTTTTGTGGCATTAGGAGGCACGTTTGAGGCATTACAAGGGGTTTTCGTGCCATTACAAGGGGTCTTGTGGCACTACAAGGGGGTTTTGTGGCATTACGAAGGCTTTTTGTGGCATTAGGAGGGTGTTTTGTGGCATTACGAGGCAAGTTTGAGGCATTACGAGGCAAGTTTGAGGCATTACGAGGGGTTTTCGTGGCATTACGAGGGTGATTTGTGGCATTACGAGGGTGATTTGTGGCATTACGAGGGTGATTTGTGGCATTACGAGGGTGATTTGTGGCATTACGAGGGGTTTTCGTGCCATTACAAGGGGTCTTGTGGCACTACAAGGGGGTTTTGTGGCATTACCAGGGCTTTTTGTGGCATTAGGAGGCAAGTTTGAGGCATCACAAGGGGTTTTTGTGGCATCACGAGGAGGTTTCGTGGCATCACGAGGAGGTTTCGTGGCATTTAAAGGGGTCTTGAGGCATTACGAGGGGTTTTCGTGGCATTACGAGGCAAGTTTGAGGCATTACAGGGGGTTTTCGTGGCATTACGAGGAGGTTTTGTGGCATCACGAGGGGGTTTTGTGGCATCACGAGGGGATTTGTGGCATCACGAGGGGATTTGTGGCATCACGAGGGGGTTTTGTGGCATCACGAGGGGGTTTTGTGGCATCACGAGGGGGTTTTGTGGCATCACAAGGGGATTTTCGTGGCATCACGAGGGGTTTTGTGGCATCACGAGGGGTTTTGTGGCATCACAAGAGGATTTTCATGGCATTAAGAGGAGTTTTGTGGCATTACGAGGGGTTTTGTGGCATTACGAGGGGTTTTGTGGCATTACGAGGGGTTTTGTGGCATTACGAGGAGGTTTTGTGGCATAATGAGAGGATTTTTGTGGCATCACGAGGGGTTTTTGCGGCATCACGAGGGGTTTTTGCGGCATCACGAGGGGTTTCTGTGGCATTAGGAGGGTGATTTGTGGCATTACGAGGCAAGTTTGAGGCATTACAGGGGGTTTTCGTGGCATTACGAGGAGGTTTTGTGGCATTGCAAGGATTTTTGTGGCATTACGAGGGGGTTTCGTGGCATCACGAGGGGGTTTCGTGGCATCACGAGGGGGTTTTGCGGCATTCCAATGATTTTTGCGGCATCGCGATGGCTTTTTTTTTTTTCCTTTTTTTTTTTTTTTTGTGGCCGGATCCCAGGCTTTTTTTTTTTCCTTTTTCGCCCACCTGGCCACGCTTTTCTGCCGCGTTCCAGCCCCTCTTTCGCCGCGGGGGGGCGTCTCGTTTTTGCCTCATCGCCAAGCTTTTGGGGTTGGTTTTTTTTTGCCACGTTAAAGAGCGTCTTTTTTTTTTTTTTTTGCCTTTTTTTTTTGTTTGTTTTTTTTTTTTTTGTTTTCTTCTCCCCTCCTCGCACCGCTGGCCCCACGCGTAGAAACCCCCCCCCCCCCCCCCACACACACACACACAACCCCGACCCGGTTCCTCACCCGTCCTCCGGCTGAGCTCCAGCTGCGTCTCCTCCGCGCCGCCCCGCACCCGGCAGGAGAAGTTGCCCGTCTCGATCCAATCCTTCAGGCTGACCCGCAGCCAGCTCCGCGTCCCCGTGGCCCCCCCGGTTTGCGTCTTCACCGCTTGGGGGTCCGCCGGCCGCCCGGCCGCCGTCCAACCCATGGTGGCGTTGGCCAAGGTGGTGGAGCAGGTCAAGTTGGCCGCCCGGCGTAGGAAGAGCTCGTGGAAAGACGGGGGTTGAAGGGAGGAGGGTGGAGACCTGGGGCAAACTGAAAACGGGGTGGGGGGGGGTGCAAGGAGGTTGAGGGGGGAGGGGGGAATGACAAGGTGGGTCCCCCTTTCTCCCGACCCCCCCCGAAGTAGGTGGGGAGGGGAAAGCCAAAGCGTGGAGCTCACCGCGGGGGGATGAGGACTTCTGCTGCGTCTCGGGTGTGGGGGACGCCGTGGGGGAACCTGCAAAAGAGGTTGTGGGGGGGTGTGGGGTGTGGGGTGGGGTGATGAGGGGGGTGAAGGAGCAGAGGATGGCCGTGGGGGGGCTTGGGGGTGGGCTGGGGAAGGTGGACCTCAACCCCTGGGAGATGCCAACCCACGGAGGGCAAGAGCAGGACCCCAAACCACCATCATGGGGGGGGTTCTTGCTGCCCCCCAAGAAGAAATCATGGTGGGGATGGGCTGGGGAAGGTGGACCTCAACCCCCGGCAGATGCCGACCCACGGAGGGCAAGAGCAGGACCCCAAACCAGCATCATGGGGGGGGTTCTTGCTGCCCCCCAAGAAGAAATCATGGTGGGGATGGGCTGGGGAAGGTGGACCTCAACCCCCGGCAGATGCCGACCCACGGAGGGCAAGAGCAGGACCCCAAACCAGCATCATGGGGGGGGTTCTTGCTGCCCCCCAAGAAGAAATCATGGTGGGGATGGGCTGGGAAAGGTGGACCTCAACCCCTGGGAGATGCCGACCCACGGAGGGCAAGAGCAGGACCCCAAACCACCATCATGGGGGGGGTTCTTGCTGCCCCCCAAGAAGAAATCATGGTGGGGATGGGCTGGAGAAGGTGGACCTCAACCCCTGGGAGATGCCGACCCACGGAGGGCAAGAGCAGGACCCCAAAATCATGCCAACCCCCCCCAAGTCGTGCATCGTGGAGGGGTTCCACGGCGAGCACCTCCGCCCCACCACCTCCTCCACCCCCCCCTGCCCCCCGAAATGGTCCTTACTGGTGTTTTCGGTGGCGTGCAGAGGTTTCTCCAGGACGGGATGTTGCACCACGCACACGTAGCCCTTCCCTTCCTCCCCCTTCTCCAAGTGGAGGATGCTGACGCTGGAGAAGACCTCCTGGCCCGTGATGGGCCCCATTTCGGTGCGGGCCTGGAGGTCCCAGCCCCCCTCCCATTGGATGATGATGTCACGGGGGGCGAAACCGGTGACGGAGCAGAGGAGGAGCCCCCCGCCGCTGTCCCCGGGTGGGACACGGGTCACCGTGGCCTTCGGTTCCTTCCGGAGGTTGCCTGGGGTGGGAGGGGGTGGGTGGGGTTGAGGCCCGAGTGGGGTCCCCTATAGCCCTGGGCAACCCTATAGGGCTTTCTTGACCCCACAGGGGCCTGGGCAAGGTTGTAGGGCCCTACTGACCCCATATGGGTCCCACCGAGCCCATAGGGCCCTGGGCAACCCTATAGGGCCTTGCTGACCCCATATGGGCCTGGGCCAACCTATAGGGCCCTGCTGACCCCATAGGGGCTTGGGCCAACCTATAGGGCCCTGCTGACCCCATAGGGGCTTGGGCCAACCTATAGGGCCCTGTTGACCCCAGAGGGGCTTGGGCCAACCTATAGGGCCCTCTTGACCCCATAGGAGCTTGGGCCAGCCTGTGGGGCCCCGTTGACCCCATATAGCCCAGTACAGCCCCATATGGCCCCCACTCACCTTCAGGACCCATGGGGAGCTCCTGGGTGATCTGGCTGTGACAGGGGACGGTGGCTTCACAGTGCAGCTGGCCGCCGTCCAGCCACTGCCTCAGGGAGACGTGGCGGGTGAAGAGAAGACTCTGGGTGCCGTTGCGGTGGCTGATGAGGGTCGTCGTCCCCAGGCGGTTCCCGTTGAAGGACAAGGTGGCACCTTGGAGGTGCCAACCCAGGAGAAGGCAGGAGGCCTCGGTGGGGCCGGTCAGAAGGTCGGCGTAGGAGGGTTGGGTGATGTAGAGCTGGGGCGGGAGGGAGGTGGCGGAGCAGACTGGGGGGGACAGAGAAGGTGAGAAGGTCCACTTTAGGTCATAGCTAGTGGTGGCCATCCACGCATCACGTCTGGGGAGTGCCCATCCATCCATCCGGTCTCATAGCTCCTCATCCAGCCATCATCCGGTGGGTCTCCATCCATCCGTCCGTCCATCCATCCATCATGTCCGATGTCCCTCCATCCATCCATCCATCCAGTCTCGCATCTCCTCATCCACCCATCCATCCATCCCACCCACCTCCGTAGACTTCAACCAACCATCTCTCCATCCATCCCACCAGCCATCCATCCCACCATCTCTGTAGACCTCAACCGACCTTCTCTCCATCCATCCATCCCACCATCTCCGTAGACTTCATCCAACCTTCTCTCCATCCATCCCACCACCTCTGTAGACCTCAACCAACCTCCTTCTCCATCCCCCTGTGTCCGTGGACCTCACCCGACCTTCTCTCCGTCCATCCCACCATCTCCGTAGACCTCAACCAACCTTCTCTCCATCCCTCCCTCCAGACCTCCCTCTCCGTAGACTTCCATCAACCTTCTCTCCATCCATCCCACAACCCATCCATCCCGGTAGACTTCAACCAACCTTCTCTCCATCCATCTCCTCATCCATCCACCCCTCCCCACCCCACCCCACCCTTACCCAGGCACTTGCTGGTGTTGCGCATCACCACGGCTCCTCCCAGCGGTTGGGTCACCTGGCAGGTGTAGACGTCCCCTTTGTCCCAACTGTCCCGCTTGACCTTCAACCCACTTCTCCCATGCTCCACCTTCTTGGCGGTGGGAAGGTGCATCTCCTGCCCGTTCAGCAGCCACGTCGCCTTGACCTTCTCCACCTCGGAGCTCCAGAAGATGCAGAGGAGCTCCAGTTCGTCGTCGTCGTCGTCGCCGCCGCCGTCGTCGCACTGGGGTTCCACCAGGGCCACCAGCGGCGGTTGCGGCGCCGGTTGCTGCGCCGGGGCGCAGACTGCAAAGAGGGACGGGGGGGTGGGTGGCCACCATGATGTCACCCCCCCCACCACCCACCCCCAAACCATCTCTTACCATCCTTGGGCCAGGGCTTCCTGACGTTGACGTTGGAAGCCTTGTGCTGCACGTGGCACTCCGGGGTGGGGCCACCCTGGGTGACTTTGAGGACTCTGCCAGTGATGTATTTGCCGGTGGGCAAGCGGGTGCTGGGGAAGTCCACGGGGGGGGTGGCCACCCGCGGCTCCCAGTCGATGGTGAGGTCGTCGAGGAAGACGTTGGCGGCCAAGCAGATGAAGAGGGCGTCGGTGATGGGCTCCAGGCAACAAGGAGCCACCCAGAAGATGTTGGGAGGACTCTCGGCAGCTGCTTCTCTTTCTGCTGGGGGGGGGGGGGGGGGGGGGGGGGTGGGGGAAGGGGAGAGAAAGGGGAGGTGAGGGTCGGGGGGGGCGGACAACCCCCCCTCCCCGCCCCCCAGAGTTGTCCTAGAGTCATGTGCCACCCCCAAAAACATCTCCTCGGAGCAACCGACCCACCTCGGTCCACCCAAAACATCTCCTTGCAGCACCCAAGCCATCGTGGACCCCCCCAAAACATCTAGAAGCGTGTGGCCCCCCCAAAAAACATCTCCTTGGAGCACCCACCCCATCGCAGCCCCCCCAAAACGACTTCTGGTGTCACGTGGCCCCCCCCAAAGCATCTCCTGGAAGCAAGTGGCCCCACCAAAACCATCTCCTCGGAGCGACCAAGCCATCGTGGACCCCCCCCCCCCCCAAAAACATCTAGAAGCGTGAGGCCCCCCCCCCCCCAAAAAACATCTCCTTGGAGCACCCACCCCATCGCAGCCCCCCCAGAACGACTTCTGGTGTCACGCAGCCCCCCCAAAAACATCTCCTGGAACCAAGTGGCCCCACCAAAACCATCTCCTCGGAGCACCCAAGCCATCGTGGACCCCCCCAAAACATCTAGAAGCGTGAGGCCCCCCCCCCCAAAAAACATCTCCTTGGAGCACCCACCCCATCGCAGCCCCCCCAAAACGACTTCTGGTGTCACGTGCCCCCCCCCAAAACATCTCCTGGAACCAAGTGGCCCCACCAAAACCATCTCCTCGGAGCGACCAAGCCATCGTGGACCCCCCAAAACATCTAGAAGCGTGTGGCCCCCCCAAAAAACATCTCCTTGGAGCACCCACCCCATCGCAGCCCCCCCAGAATGACTTCTGGTGTCACGTGGCCCCCCCAAAAACATCTCCTGGAAGCAAGCGGCCCCACCAAAACCATCTCCTCGGAGCGACCAAGCCATCGTAGACCCTCCCCCCCAAAAAAACAAGTCCTAGAAGCGTGTGGCCCCCCCAAAAAACATCTCCTTGGAGCACCCACCCCATCGCAGCCCCCCCAAAACGACTTCTGGTGTCACGTGGCCCCCCCAAAAACATCTCCTGGAAGCAAGTGGCCCCACCAAAACTATCTCCTTGGAGCGACCAAGCCATCGTAGACCCTCCCCCCCCCAAAAACAAGTCCTAGTAGCGTGTGGCCCCCCCCCCCAAAAAACGTCTCCTTGGAGCACCCACCCCATCGCAGCCCCCCCCCCCCAAAAAAAAAACACGTCCTGGGAGCATGGAACCCCCCCAAAAAAACATCTCCTGGGAGCACGTGGCTCCCCACACCTCCCCCCCCACCCCCCCCCCCCAAAAAAAAGTGGGTCCCCGACCCGCCGTCAACCCAAACGCACCCCCAAAAATCTTCCCCCCCCCCCTCCCCCCCCCCCTACTCCAGGGGGGGGTTGCGAAACGGGAGAAAATCACGTGCCAAAAAAAAAAAAAATTAAAAAAGAAATTAAAAAAATGTGTAAAAATGGGAAAATTTTATTATTTTTCTTTTCAGGATGGAGAAATATTTACAAAGGGGGGGGAGGAGGGAAATACAAGGTGCGGTGGGGGGGGGGGGGGTTGGGGGGGGGGGGGGGGTGTTGAAGAATCCCGAAATTTTCGGCCTTTTCCGGGGTTGAGGCGGCGTTTTCCGGGAACGTCGTCGGGAGCTGGGTTATTTCACCTGTTTTTTGGGGGGTTTTTTTTGGGGGGGGAAAAGGGGGAATTAATTAGTTATTTGGGTAATGGGGGGGGCCGGGGGGAGGGGGGGAAAACGTGGGGTTTCAGTAAAAATAAGGGGGGAGGGAAATTGCGATTTTTTTTTTTTGCGCAAAGACGGGAGGGAAAAATAGGGAATTTTTTTTGGAAGGAAGCGGGGGGGGGAAAATGAGGGATTTTTTGGAAAGGGGGGGGGAAATGAGGGATTTTTTGGAAAGGGGGGGGGAAATGAGGGATTTTTTGGAAAGGGGGGGGAAATGAGGGATTTTAGCGAAAAAAATGGGAGGGAGGAAACGGGGAGTTTGGAAAAATTGGGGTGAAATCGGGATTTTTCGCAAGGGTGGGGGTGGGGGGAATAGGGATTGTTGGGAAAGATGCGGGGGGGGGGGGAAATAGAGATTTATTGCAAGGAATTTGGGGAAAAATAAGGATATTTTCAAGACCGGGGGGGAAAGGGGGATTTTTTTTTTTTGCGGGAATGAGGGAAAAAAGGGACGTTTTGGAAGGATACGGTGGAAAAAAATAGGGTTGTTTTTTTCCAAGGATAGGGGAAAAATGGTGATTTTTTGCAAGGATTGGGGGGAAAAAACGGGGACTTATTGAAAACGGAGGGAAAAAATAGGGATTTGGGGAGGAAAAAATAGGGATTTTGGGGTGGGATTGGGGGGAAAAACGGGGATTTATTGAAAACTGAGGAAAAAAAATAGGGATTTGGGGAAGAAAAAAATAGGGATTTTGGGGTGGGATTGGGGGGAAAAACGGGGACTTAATGAAAATGGAGGAAAAAAATAGGGATTTGGGGAGGGAAAAATAGGAATTTGGGGGAAAAATGGGGACTTATTGAAAATGGAGGAAAAAATAGGGATTTGGGGAGGGAAAAATAGGGACTTATTGAAAACGGAGGAAAAAAATAGGGATTTGGGGGAAGGATTGGGGGAAAAATGGGGACTTATTGAAAATGGAGGAAAAAATAGGGATTTGGGGAGGGAAAAATAGGGATTTGGGGAGGGAAAAATAGGGACTTATTGAAAACGGAGGAAAAAAATAGGGATTTGAAGGAAGGATGGGGGAAAAATGGGGACTTATTGAAAACGGAGGAAAAAATAGGGATTTGGGGAGCGAAAAATAGGGACTTATTGAAAACAGAGGAAAAAAATAGGGATTTGGGGGAAGGATTGGGGGGAAAATGGGGACTTACTGAAAACGGAGGGAAAAATAGGGACTTGGGGAGGGAAAAATAGGGATTTGGGGAGGGAAAAATGGGGACTTATTGAAAACGGAGGAAAAAAATAGGGATTTGGGGGAAGGATTGGGGGGAAAAAAACCGGGGACTTACTGAAAACGGAGGGGAAAAAAATAGGGATTTGGGGAGGAGAAAATAGGGATTTTGCGGGGAGGGGGGATAGGGGTGTTTTGGGGGGTAAATAGTGATTTTTGGGGGGGTAAGTAAGGATTTTGGGGGGGGAAATAGGGATTTTTGGGGGACGAAAAAATGGCGATTTTGGGGGACGAAAAAATGGCGATTTTGGGGGACGAAGAGAAATAGGGATTTTGGGAGGGGGGTATAGGGATTTTGGGGGAGGAAAATAGGAATTTGGGGGGGGGGGGAAGGGGGGGGCGTGCCGTACCTTGATCAAGGTGACGGTGGCGCTGTAGAAGAGGCTGAGGATGAAGAGGACGATGAAGGTCGAGGCCGTCGCCCAGAGGTTGTTGAGGTCCATCTCCTCCACCTCCGTGAAGCCGTCGAGGAAGGCTTTTTTTTTTTTTGGGGGGGGGGACACACAAAAAAAAGAGGGAGGGTTAACGCCGTCATCCGGCCAAGGGGGGGCACCCTGGGGCGCAGCACCCCGGGGCGCAAAGGGACACCCGTTTTTGGGGCGATTTAGGGCGGTTTTGGCTAAGCACAAGGCTGGGAAGGGAGGGGTTTTTTTTTTAGGGGGGGGGCGGGTGGGAGCTGCTTGGAAAAAGTGGGGGGGGGGTGTCAGGGTACCGGCGCCCCTAAAATCTGGCGGTTTTCGCCCGAAATCGAAGGGGTCGTACGCCCCCCCCCCCCCCCCCCGAATCTGAGGTTCGCAGCCCCAAAAATCTGGAGTTTGTAACCCAAAATCTGGGGAAAGGGGGGGGGGGCGCTACCACCAAATCGGGGGGGTTTTAAGCCCAAAATTTGGAGTACGGACCCCAACATCTCGACTTTGTAAGGCCAGACGGGGGGGGGGGATGCGCACCCCAAAGGGTGGAGCTCGAGCCCCGAAATCCAGGGGATTTCCCCCCAAAACCTGGAGTTTGTAGCCCAAAAACCCGGGAGTTTTACCCCAAAACCTGGGGTCCGTATCCCAAAATCTGGAGCGGGCACCGCAAAATGGGGGGGTTCCACCGCAAAATCTGGAGTTTCTACCCCAAAATCGGGGGTTTGGGCCCCAAAATCGGGGGTTTGGGCCCCGAAACTCGGGCTTTCTACCCCAAAATGTAGGGGGGGCGGCCCTATCGCAGGCAGCCCCCCCCATTACCTCACCTTCCACCCCTAAGAAAAAAAAAGCCCTTTTTGACCCAAAATCGTGGCGGGTTCACCCATGGAGGGGGGAGGGCGGATTTCCCCTTTATTTTCCCTGCTCCCCCCCCCCCCCAAAAAAAGGGGGCGAGAGGCTGTTTTTGCAAATTTGGGGGGGTTTTGGGGGTGTGGGTGGGAAAGGGGAGCGGCTGCTGCGGGGGGCAAAGGGGGATGGCGCATCTGAGGGGGATGCGGCAAGAAGGGAGACGCTTCCGAAGGGATGGAGCAAGAGGGAGAGGGAGGAAGAGGAAGAGGGAGACGCTTCCGAAGGGAGGAAGAGCAAGAGGGAGACGCTTCCAAAGGGATGGAGCAAGAGGGAGATGCAGGAAGAGGAACAAGCTTCCGGAAGGATGCGGCAAGAGGGAGACGCAGCAAGAAGGAAGATGATTCCAAGAGGACGCGGCAAGAGGGAGACGCTTCCGAAGGGATGGAGCAAGAGGGAGATGCAGCAAGAAGGGAGACGCTTCCGAAGGGATGGAGCAAGAGGGAGAGGGAGGAAGAGGAAGGCGCTTCCGAAGGGATGGAGCAGGAGGAAGGCGCTTCCAGAAGGATGCGGCAAGAGGGAGATGCTTCCGAGGGAGATAGAGCAAGAGGGAGATGCTTCCAAGAGGATGCGGCAAGAGGGAGACGCTTCCAAAGGGATGGAGCAAGAGGGAGACGGAGGAAGAGGAAGGCGCTTCCAAAGGGATGGAGCAAGAGGGAGACGCTTCCAAGGGGGATGGAGCAAGAGGGAGACGCTTCCAAGAGGATGCGGCAAGAGGGAGACGCTTCCAAGGGGGATGGAGCAAGAGGGAGATGCAGGAAGAGGGAGATGGCTCCAGAAGGATGCGGCAAGAAGAGGATGCGGCAAGAAGGAAGATGCTTCCAAAGGGAGATGCGGCAAGAGGGAGACGCTTCCAAAGGGAGATGCGGCAAGAGGGAGACGCTTCCAAAGGGAGATGCGGCAAGAGGGAGACGCTTCCAAAGGGAGATGCGGCAAGAGGGAGACGCTTCCAAAGGGAGATGCGGCAAGAGGGAGACGCTTCCAAAGGGAGATGCGGCAAGAGGGAGACGCTTCCAAAGGGAGATGCGGCAAGAGGGAGACGCTTCCAGAAGGATGTGGCAGAGAAGGACCGACCATGCAGCAAGGAGATGCTTCCAAGAGGATGCAGCAAGAAAGAAGGTGCTTCCAAAGGGATGGAGCAAGAGGGAGAAGCTTCCAAGGGGATACGGCAAGAGGGAGATGCAGGAAGAGGAAGGCGCTTCCAAAGGGATGGAGCAAGAGGGAGATGCTTCCAAAGGGAGATGCGGCAAGAAGGGAGATGCAGGAAGAGGAAGATGGTTCCAGAAGGATGCTGCAAGAGGGAGACGCTTCCAAAGGGATGGAGCAAGAGGGAGATGTAGGAAGAGGAAGAGGGAGACGCTTCCAAAGGGATGGAGCAAGAGGGAGATGTAGGAAGAGGAAGAGGGAGACGCTTCCAAAGGGATGGAGCAAGAGGGAGATGTAGGAAGAGGAAGAGAGAGACGCTTCCAAAGGGATGGAGCAAGAGGGAGACGCTTCCAAAGGGATGGAGCAAGAGGGAGATGCAGGAAGAGGAAGAGGGAGACGCTTCCAAAGGGATGGAGCAAGAGGGAGACGCTTCCAAAGGGATGGAGCAAGAGGGAGACACAGGAAGAGGAAGAGGAAGACGCTTCCAAAGGGATGGAGCAAGAGGGAGACGCTTCCAAAGGGATGGAGCAAGAGGGAGACGCAGGAAGAGGAAGACGCTTCCAAAGGGATGGAGCAAGAGGGAGATGGTTCCAGAAGGACGCGGCAAGAAGGAAGATGCTTCCAAAGGGATGGAGCAAGAGGGAGATGCTTCCAGAAGGACGCGGCAAAAGGGAGATGCTTCCAAGGGGGAAGCGCCAAGAAGGAAGATGCAGGAAGAGAAAGGCGCTTCCAAAGGGATGGAGCAAGAGGGGAGAAGCTTCCGGAAGGATACGGCTGGCGGGAAGACGCAGCAAGACGTCGCTCCGGCCGGCAGCGAGAGGCGGCCGCCGCAACCTCCCGCCGCCGGGAAGCGTGTCCCTTCCCTTCCCTTCCCCCACCTCTCAAAATCCCGGCCCCCTCCGCCCCCCTTCCCCCCCTCCCTTTTTTTTTTGTTTTTTTGGCTTTTTTGGGTTTGTTTTGTTTTACCCCCGTAAAAAACAGAGCTGCGGGAAGGCGCCGCAACGCAACGTTTCCCCCCTCCCCCCACTCAACGCAACGACCGAAAAAAAGGAGGAAAAAAAAAAAAACCGGGGCGGCGGCGGCGGCGGCGCTCGGCGGCCCCTTTCTCTTTGTTCTCGTTTGTTCAGAAAAACTTGATTTTTATTGCCTTTTTTTTCTTGTTTTGGGGGGGGGATGGGGAGGGGAGGGGTTTTAGGTCCAGAAATCCAGAAAACGAACCCCCAGAAGGGGAGGAAAAGGGGGTTTTTTTTTTAGTAGCAGGCGCTGGCGGCGTCGGAGAGCACCAGGGAGACGTTGACGGAGGTGGGTTTACCCGAAGCTTTGTCCACCGACTTCTGGGCCACCTGGAGGGGGATCTGCTCGTGGCCCACCAGGCAAGTGAAGACGTTGCCGGCCGCCCAGTCCTCCCCGCTGACCGTCAAGGAGCTGTAGGTGAAGTAGGCGAGGGGGGCCTGGGATTCGACGGCCGGGGGCATGGTGACGGAGTCGGCGGCCGGCAGGGGTTCGCCGTTCCGGAGCCAACGGACGAAGAGATCCGGAGGGTTGAAACCCTTCACCAAGCAGGTGACGGTGGCGCTTTCGTGCATGGAGAGCTGGTCGGCGGGCGGGGGGAAGACGTAGATGGAGGGGGCTCTGCCGTCGCGGCCTGGAAAGGGGGGGGGGGAAGGGTTACGGCGGCGTTCCCGAGGGAAAGGGGAAATCGCACGGGTTTTCCCCGCGGATTTGGGCAAAAAGAAACGGGGGGGGGGAATCGGGTCCCTTTCCGCTCGATTTTGCCAAAGAAAGGGGGGAATCGCATCATTTTTCCCCTCAGATTTGGCCCCAAAAAAAGGTGCGGTCGCATCGTTTTCCTTCATTTAGGCAAAAGAAATGGGGGGATTGGGTCCCTTTCTCTCGATTTTTGCGAAAGAAATGGGGGAATTGAATCGTTTTCCTTGGATTTAGGCAAGGGAAATGGGGGAATTGGGTGAATTTCCTCAGATTTGGCCCCAAAAAAGGTGCGATCGCATCGTTTTCCTTGATTTAGGCAAGAGAAATGGGGGAATTGGGTCCCTTTCCTCTCGATTTTGCGAAAGAAAGGGGGGAATCGCATCATTTTTCCTCAGATTTGGCCCCAAAAAAGGTGCAATCGCATCGTTTTCCTTGATTTAGGCAAAATAAATGGGGGAATTGGGTGAATTTCCTCAGATTTAGCCCCAAAAAAAGGTGCGATTGCATCGTTTTCCTTGATTTAGGCAAAATAAATGGGGGAATTGGGTGAATTTCCTCAGATTTAACCCCAAAAAAAGGTGCGGTCGCATCGTTTTCCTTGATTTAGGCAAGAGAAATGGGGGGATTGGGTGAATTTCCTCAGATTTAGCCCCAAAAAAAGGTGCGATCGCATCGTTTTCCTTGGATTTAGGCAAGAGAAATGGGGGAATTGGGTCAATTTCCTCAGATTTAGCCCCAAAAAAGGTGCGATCGCATCGTTTTCCTTGATTTAGGCAAGAGAAATGGGGGAATTGGGTCAATGTCCTCAGATTTAGCCCCAAAAAAGGTGCGGTCGCATCGTTTTCCTTGATTTAGGCAAAATAAATGGGGGAATTGGGTGAATTTCCTCAGATTTAGCCCCCAAAAAAGGTGCGATCGCATCGTTTTCCTTGGATTTAGGCAAGAGAAATAGGGGAATTGGGTCAATTTCCTCAGATTTAGCCCAAAAAAAGGTGCGATCGCATCGTTTTCCTTGATTTAGGCAAGAGAAATGGGGGAATTGGGTCAATTTCTCTCGATTTTTGCAAGAGAAATGGGGGAATTGGGTCCCTTTCTCTCAATTTTGCGAAAGAAATGGGGGAATTGGGTCAATTTCCCCTCGATTTTGCGAAAGAAATGGGGGAATTGGGTCAATTTCTCTCGATTTAGCGAAAGAAAAGGGGGAATTGAATCATTTTCCTTGATTTAGGCAAAAGAAATGGGGGAATTGGGTCCCTTTCCGCTCAATTTTGCAAAAGAAAGGGGGGAATCGCATCATTTTTCCTCAGATTTGTCCCCAAAAAAGGTGCGGTCGCATCGTTTTCCTTGGATTTAGGCAAAATAAATGGGGGAATTGGGTGAATTTCCTCAGATTTGGCCCCAAAAAAGGTGCGGTCACATCGTTTTCCTTGATTTAGGCAAGAGAAATGGGGGGATTGGGTGAATTTCCTCAGATTTAGCCCCAAAAAAAGGTGCGATCGCATCGTTTTCCTTGGATTTAGGCAAGAGAAATGGGGGAATTGGGTCAACGTCCTCAGATTTAGCCCCAAAAAAGGTGCAATCGCATCGTTTTCCTTGATTTAGGCAAAATAAATGGGGGAATTGGGTGAATTTCCTCAGATTTAGCCCCAAAAAAAGGTGCGATCGCATCGTTTTCCTTGATTTAGGCAAGAGAAATGGGGGAATTGGGTCAATTTCTCTCGATTTTTGCAAGAGAAATGGGGGAATTGGGTCCCTTTCTCTCAATTTTGCGAAAGAAATGGGGGAATTGGGTCAATTTCCCCTCGATTTTGCGAAAGAAATGGGGGAATTGGGTCAATTTCTCTCGATTTAGCGAAAGAAATGGGGGAATTGAATCATTTTCCTTGATTTAGGCAAAAGAAATGGGGGAATTGGGTCCCTTTCTGCTCAATTTTGCAAAAGAAAGGGGGGAATCGCATCATTTTTCCTCAGATTTGGCCCCAAAAAAGGTGCGGTCACATCGTTTTCCTTGATTTAGGCAAGAGAAATGGGGGAATTGGGTCAATTTCCTCAGATTTAGCCCCCAAAAAAGGTGCGATCACATCGTTTTCCTTGGATTTAGGCAAAATAAATGGGGGAATTGGGTGAATTTCCTCAGATTTAGCCCCAAAAAAGGTGCGGTCGCATCATTTTCCTTGATTTTGGCAAGAGAAATGGGGGAATTGGGTCAATTTCTCTCGATTTAGGCAAGAGAAATGGGGGAATTGGGTCAATTTCTCTCGATTTTTGCAAGAGAAATGGGGGAATTGGGTCCCTTTCCCCTCGATTTTGCGAAAGAAATGGGGGAATTGGGTCAATTTCTCTCGATTTAGCGAAGGAAATGGGGGAATTGAATCATTTTCCTTGGATTTAGGCAAGAGAAATGGGGGAATTGGGTCCCTTTCTCTCAATTTTGCGAAAGAAAGGGGGGAATTGGGTCAATTTCTCTCGATTGGGCAAAAGAAATCGTGCATTGCACCCATTTCTCCCCAGATTTCGGAAAAAAATGTGACGCGATTTCACCCATTTCCCCCCAGATTTCATAAAAAAAAAGAAAAAAAAAAGCGATGCCGTTGCACCCCTTTCCCCCGCCCTGTTTTCCCCCAAAAAAGGACCTACCGCTGGTCTTCTGCAGCTTGACCTCGGCGGGGAAGAGGAGCTCGGGGTGGGTGACCTTGCAGGTGTAGACGTCCCCCTTGTCCCACTCGTCGGCGCAGACGGTGGCCACCCCTTCCACCCCGAAGAGCCCGTTGGGTTGGAGGACCTGAGGCCCCGTCTTGGTTTCCAGCTTCTCCCCGTTTTCTTTCCACCAGGAGATGACCAAACCTTCCACGCTGGGCAAGTTGGCCACCTTGCAGGTCAGTTTGGCTACTTTGTCCTTGAAGATGTCGGCGAAGGAGGGGGGAATGACGCGGACGGCGATATCCTCACCCCCATCCGGCCGGCCATCTAGGAGAAGGTCGGAGTTGATGGTCGCCCTCCAAAATGACGTCCCCGCCACCCCGGGGTTGATGGTGGCGGGGTGGTCGCCCCCCAAAATGACATCCCCGCCACCCCGGGGTCAAGGGTGGTGGGGTGGTCGCCCTCCGAAATTACGTCCCTGCCACCCTGGGGTTGGTCACCCTCCAAAATTACGTCCCCACTACCTCGGGGTTGATGGTGGCGGGGTGGTCGCCCCCCAAAATGATGTCCCCGCCACTCTGGGGTTGGTCGCCCTCCAAAATGACGTCCCCGCCACCTCGGGGTTGATGGTGGCGGGGTGGTCGCCCTCCAAAATTACGTCCCCGCCACCCCAGGGTTGATGGTGGCGGGGTGGTCGCCCTCCAAAATTACGTCCCCGCCACCCTGGGGTTGGTTGCCCCCCAAAATGACGTCCCCGCCACCTCGGGGTTGATGGTGGCGGGGTGGTCGCCCTCCAAAATGACGTCCCCGCCACCCCGGGGTTGGTCGCCCCCCAAAATTACGTCCCATCCCCCCCCCCCAGTATGACTTACAGCCGCATTCCAGCGCTTTACTGGTGTTCCTCAACTCCCCGGCCACTTGGCAAGTGTAGATGGTGCCGGCGTCCCACTGGGCTTCGGTGACGATGGCCCAGCTGTTGGCGACGTAAGCCCCTCGCCCGTCGGTCACCGGGTTTTCGGTGGTGATCCCTTCTTGAAGGGGGATCCCGTTTTTCAACCAGCGGAAAGGGGTTTCCGGCCGACGGGGACCCCGGAATTGGCAGAGGAGGCTGGAATTGCGGTAGGGACCCTCGAACTCCTCGCGGGAAGGCGGGCGGAGGGTGACGACGGGGACCACGTCGACGGGATCTGGGGCGGGAACGGTGGGGGATGGGTCAGGGGGGGACACACCCACCGGGATGGCGCAGGAGGGAGGGAGGGGGGGGGGGAAGGGAAGGGGGAGGATGCGGCCGGAGCGGGACGCGGAGCTGGGATGCGGCACCGGGAAGGACGGCAGCGGCGCTGGGATGAAGCGCCGGGAATGAGGCGGCCGCACTGGGATGCGGAGCTGGGAATGACGCGGCCGCACTGGGAATGACGCAGCGGCACTGGGATGCGGAGCCGGGATGGATGCGGCCGCACTGGGAAGGATGCTCCGGGTGCTGGGAAGGATGCGGCCGTACTGGGATGAAGCTCAGGGAAGGATGCGGCACCGGGATGCGGCACTGGGAAGGATGCGGCCGCACTGGGATGCGGCACTGGGAAGGATGCTCTGGGTGCTGGGATGCAGCACTGGGATGCGGCACTGGGATGAAGCTCAGGGAAGGACGCGGCCCTGGGAAGGACGCGGCCATACTGGGATGAAGCTCAGGGAAGGACGCGGCCATACTGGGAAGGACGCGGCCATACTGGGATGAAGCTCAGGGAAGGACGCGGCCATACTGGGAAGGACGCGGCCATACTGGGATGAAGCTCAGGGAAGGACGCGGCCATACTGGGATGAAGCTCAGGGAAGGACGCGGCCATACTGGGATGAAGCTCAGGGAAGGATGCGGCCATACTGGGAAGGACGCGGCCATACTGGGAAGGACGCGGCCATACTGGGATGAAGCTCAGGGAAGGACGCGGCCGTCCTGGGAAGCACTGGGATGCGCCGGGATGCAGGGAAGGGCCCCCCCCGCCCCGCCCCTTCCCACGGCGTCCCCTCCACTCACCGGGATTGACGACCTTGGCCACGCGTTCTCCCGTCGAGTGCCGCACCCGGCAATAAAAGGGCTGTTGGCTCTTGCCCTGGGCTAGCGGCAGGCTCAGGTGGCTAGCGGCGGCGTAGCGGCGGGCTACGGGCACGGTGGGGTAGGCCACCCAAGCCCCGGCGGCGACGCTCCGGTTGCCGGAATCGCTCCAGTCGAAGGCGACGTCGGCGGGGACGAAGCCCAAGGCCGCGCAGGCCACCGAGTAGAGGGTCTGGGTGGCCGAGGAGGAGCCGCAGGCGACCAGCGGGAAGAGGTCGGGGGCTCGGGAACCTTCTGTCGGGTTATTTTTTTTGGGGGGGGGGGGGAAAAAAACCACACGTTTCGAGGGGAAATCCGCAGGTTTTGGGGAAAGAGGCGGCGGGGGGCAAAGGGGAATTGGTTGGTTTTTTTGGTTTGTTTTTTTTTTTTTTTGGGGGGGGGGGGAATGGCCAGTTTTGGGGCAAAAAAGGACAAAAACACCCCCCCCCCCGCTTCAGTTCGGGGGCAGAAATCACCGGTTTGGGGGTAAAGCAGCCCCCTCCCCCCCCCCCCATTCGAGAGCGAAAAAAATCGCCATTTTTGGGAGCGAAAAGAAACACACGTGCCCCCCCCCCAACGCCCCAAATTTAAAAGCGAAAAATCACCATTTCTGAGAAACGAAACACGCCCCCCCCCCCAATTCGAGAGCGAAAAATCGCCATTTTGGGGGGAAAAGAAACACACGTGCCCCCCCCCCAACGCCCCAAATTTAAAAGCGAAAAATCACCATTTCTGAGAAACGAAACACGCCCCCCCCCCCCCCCCCCAATTCGAGAGCGAACAAAAAAAATCACCGTTTTTGGGCAAACACCCCCCGTTTGGGGTAGAATCCACCGTTTTCGAGCGAAGACACACCCCCCCCCAAACCCCCCAACATTTTTGCTGCCAAAAAAATCACCGTTTGGGGGCAAACGGGCGCAAAGACACCCCCCACCCCCCCCATTTGGAGGCAAAAAACCACCGTTTTTGGGGCAAACCCCCCCAATTTTGGTGCAAATTCCCCCATACACACAGGAATTCCCACCTGTAGCCCCAGAGCTGCTTCTACCGGACCAGTACGGACCAGTATGGACCAGTACGGACCAGTATGGCCCAGTACGGGACCAGCACCGCACCCCACAGCCGCCCTGGTTGGGCCAGTACCGGCCCTCCCACCAGTTGCCCCCCTACTGGGACCAGTAACGGCACCCCCACAGCTGCTCCTGCGGGACCAGTACGTACCAGTACCGGACCAGTACGGATACCGGACCCCCCCAGTTAACCCATACTGGGCCAGTACCAGCCACCCACAGCTGCGTCTGCAGGACCAGTACCACACCAGTACCAACTGGGACCAGTACCGGCCCAGTACCGGCCCCCCTAGCCGCTCCTGCAGGACCAGTACGGGACCAGTACCAACTGGGACCAGTAACAGACCAGTACCAGCCCCCCTAGCCACTCCTGCAGGACCAGTACTGGACCAGTACCCCATACTGGGACCAGTACTGGCATGCTGTAGCTGGATCTAGAGGGCCAGTACCAGACCAGTACCAGCTGGGACCAGCACTGGACCAGTACCGGCCGCCCTAGCCGCTCCTGCTGGACCAGTACTGGATAAGTACCAACTGGGACCAGTAACAGACCAGTACCGGCCCCCTATAGCCGCTCCTGCAGGACCAGTACCGGCCCAGTACCAGCTGGGACCAGCACTGGACCAGTACTGGCCCCCCAGCCGCTCCTGCAGGACCAGTACCAGACCAGTACCAGCTGGGACCAGCACTGGACCAGTACCGGCACCCTATAGCCACTCCTGCAGGACCAGTACCGGCCCAGTACCAGCTGGGACCAGTACCGGCCTCCCTAGCCGCTCCTGCTGGACCAGTACCCCATACTGGGACCAGTACGGGACCAGTACCGGACCAGTACCAACTGGGACCAGCACTGGACCAGTACCGGACCAGTACCAACTGGGACCAGCACTGGACCAGTACCGGACCAGTACCAACTGGGACCAGCACTGGACCAGTACCGGCACCCTATAGCCGCTCCTGCAGGACCAGTACCGGCCCAGTACCAGCTGGGACCAGTACTGGACCAGTACCGGCACCCCTAGCTGCTCCTGCTGGACCAGTACTGGCACCCTATAGCCGCTCCTGCTGGACCAGTACTGGCCCAGTACCCCATACTGGGACCAGTACCGGCACCCCGTAGGTGGATCTAGAGGACCAGTACCGGCCCAGTACCAGCTGGGACCAGCACTGGACCAGTACCGGCACCCCTAGCCGCTCCTGCAGGACCAGTACTGGACCAGTACCAACTGGGACCAGCACTGGCACCCTATAGCCGCTTCTACCAGGCCAGTACTGGACCAGTACCCCATACTGGGACCAGTACGGGACCAGTACCGGACCAGTACCAACTGGGACCAGCACTGGACCAGTACCGGCACCCTATAGCTGCTCCTGCAGGACCAGTACTGGACCAGTACCAGCTGGGACCAGTACGGGACCAGTACCGGCCGCCCTAGCCGCTCCTGCGGGACCAGTACCGGCCCAGTACCAGCTGGGACCAGTACTGGACCAGTACCGGCCCCCTATAGCCGCTCCTGCAGGACCAGTACTGGACCAGTACCCCATACTGGGACCAGTACCGGCACCCCGTAGCTGGATCTAGAGGACCAGTACCAGACCAGTATCAGCTGGGACCAGTACTGGACCAGTACCAGCTGGGACCAGTACTGGACCAGTACCGGCACCCCTAGCCGCTCCTGCGGGACCAGTACCGGCCCAGTACCAGCTGGGACCAGCACTGGACCAGTACCGGCCCCCTATAGCCACTCCTGCAGGACCAGTACGGGACCAGTACCAACTGGGACCAGTAACAGACCAGTACCGGCACCCTATAGCCACCCCACAGCTGCTTCTACCGGACCAGTACTGGACCAGTACCAACTGGGACCAGTATGGGACCAGTACCGGCCCCCTATAGCCGCTCCTGCAGGACCAGTACCGGCCCAGTACCCCATACTGGGACCAGTACCGGCATGCTGTAGCTGGATCTAGAGGACCAGTACCAGACCAGTACCAGCTGGGACCAGCACTGGACCAGTACCGGCCGCCCTAGCCGCTCCTGCAGGACCAGTACCGGACCAGTACCAACTGGGACCAGTACGGGACCAGTACCGGCACCCCTAGCTGCTCCTGCAGGACCAGTACCGGACCAGTACCAACTGGGACCAGTACTGGACCAGTACCGGCACCCCTAGCCGCTCCTGCAGGACCAGTACTGGACCAGTACCAGCTGGGACCAGTACGGGACCAGTACCGGCACCCTATAGCCACCCCACAGCTGCTTCTACTGGACCAGTACTGGACCAGTACCAACTGGGACCAGTACGGGACCAGTACCGGCACCCCTAGCTGCTCCTGCAGGACCAGTACCGGACCAGTACCAACTGGGACCAGTACTGGACCAGTACCGGCACCCCTAGCTGCTCCTGCAGGACCAGTACCGGACCAGTACCAACTGGGACCAGTACTGGACCAGTACCGGCACCCCTAGCCGCTCCTGCAGGACCAGTACCGGACCAGTACCAACTGGGACCAGTACGGGACCAGTACCGGCACCCCTAGCTGCTCCTGCAGGACCAGTACCGGACCAGTACCAACTGGGACCAGTACTGGACCAGTACCGGCACCCCTAGCTGCTCCTGCAGGACCAGTACCGGCCCAGTACCCCATACTGGGACCAGTACCGGCACCCCGTAGCTGGATATAGAGGACCAGTACTGGACCAGTACCAGCTGGGACCAGCACTGGCACCCTATAGCCGCTTCTACCAGACCAGTACTGGACCAGTACCCCATACTGGGACCAGTGCCGGCATGCTGTAGCTGGATCTAGAGGACCAGTACCGGACCAGTACCGGCACCCCTAGCTGCTCCTGCAGGACCAGTACTGGACCAGTACCGCTGGGACCAGTACGGGACCAGTACCGGCACCCCTAGCCGCTCCTGCGGGACCAGTACTGGACCGGGACCAGTACCGGCACCCCTAGCCGCTCCTGCGGGACCAGTACTGGACCAGTACCAACTGGGACCAGTACGGGACCAGTACCGGCACCCTATAGCCACCCCACAGCTGCTTCTACTGGACCAGTACCAACTGGGACCAGTACGGGACCAGTACCGGCACCCCTAGCTGCTCCTGCAGGACCAGTACTGGACCAGTACCAACTGGGACCAGTAACAGACCAGTACCGGCCCCCCTAGCTGCTCCTGCTGGACCAGTACCGGCCCAGTACCCCATACTGGGACCAGTACCGGCACCCCGTAGGTGGATCTAGAGGACCAGTACCGGACCAGTACCAGCTGGGACCAGCACTGGACCAGTACCGGCACCCCTAGCCGCTCCTGCGGGACCAGTACTGGACCAGTACCAACTGGGACCAGTACGGGACCAGTACCGGCACCCCTAGCCGCTCCTGCGGGACCAGTACCGGCCCAGTACCAGCTGGGACCAGTACTGGACCAGTACCGGCACCCCTAGCCGCTCCTGCAGGACCAGTACGGGACCAGTACCAACTGGGACCAGTAACGGACCAGTACCGGCCCTGGGGCCGCGGCTGCGCTCCACCCCATCGAGTCCCCGGCCCCCCCTAAGTCAATTAAAGCCCTTAATGAAGGCAATTAAAGCAGCTCCTGCAATTAACGCCACCCCCCCCTCCTCCGATTAATCAACCTCCACCGCTCTAATTAACAACCCGGCCGCAATCAGCCCCCCCCCGGCGGGGGGGAGGCAGCCTCTCATTAACCGCCAGGCGCTAATTAACGCCGCTCCTCCGCCCCTAATTGCGACCCCAAAAATCTCCTTCGGGGGAAGTTAAAAATAATAATAAAAAAAATAAATTAAATTGCCCCCAAATCTCATTAAAAAGCCGTTAATTAGCTTAAACCTCTAACGAAATTAAGTCCAGCGCTTGCCCGGCTCTTCAGGGCTTAATTAATTGCCTCGTGGGTAATTAGCGGTGGGTAATTAGCGTAATCAAATACGTTAAAATATCTGTTGGAATTAAAATACCTTAAAATACCTATTAAAATACCTTAAAATACCTATTAAAATACCTATTAAAATACCTATTAAAAATACCTATTAAAAATACCTATTAAAAATACCTATTAAAAATACCTATTAAAATACCTTAAAATACCTTAAAATACCTTAAAATACCTTAAAATACCTTAAAATACCTTAAAATACCTATTAAAATACCTTAAAATACCTTAAAATACCTTAAAATACCTTAAAATACCTTAAAATACTTATTAAATCGATTAAAATATCGATTAAAACCACCCAATCCCTTTCACGCCCCCGATTCAAGAAATATATTTAATATCTATTAAAATATATCGCGATATGTTTCAATTCTATCTATTCCCCCCCCCCCCACCTTAAAAACCCGCCTGAAATCGCCCCAAACCCGCCTGAATTCACCCCAAAAATTCCTCTTCCCCCCCCCCCCCCCGAAAAAAAGCTGCTTTTTCACCCAAACCAGGGGCTGGTTTTTGTTGGGTTTTGGGGGTTTGGTGGTTTCTTGGTTTTTTTTTTTTTTTGGTTTTTAGGCCGGTTTTGCTTCATCGGAGGTTTTTTTAATGAAAAAAAACAAAAAAAGAAATAATCATTTTTCAAGCCAATAAAAAAAAAAAAAAAGAGGAATCGGGTAAAAAAAAAAAAAAGTCACTTCTCGTTTTTTTGTTTTTTTTTTTTTCTTTTGCTGTTTTCGAAACCGAAACCGGGCTATTTTGGGCAAAACTGGGCTGAAAAACAAAGAACCGCAGCTGCCACCTGCGGGGCGAAAACCGGCCGTTTTTTGGGGGTGGGGGGGGGAAAACAACCCTTAAAAAAAAAAATAATTAAAAAAAATAGAAAACTTCTAATTTAATTGATCTTTTTCACCCCTAAATGTACCCCGAAATGCCCCATTTCGAGACCCACGGAGCCCTAATTAGCGATAATTGAGGAAAAATGTCAATTAACGGGGAGATTTTGGGCGGTTATGGGTTAAATAAATAAATATTATAGAAAAAAAAATCACGATAATGGTTCAAAAAGGGCAAAAATCCCCCCCCCCCTTATGTCCCTGCTTAAAATTTCACATTTTCTTAATTAATGATTCGTTAATAAGCGAAATTTGGGGGGAAACAATCATTATTTATAGTTGAATTCATGGTTCCTGTTAAAATCCCCTAAAACTGCCCTAAAATGACTATAAAAATTAAGGTTTTGGGTTTTTTTTTTAAGCCAAGACTAAACACCCCCCCCCCCCCCGCCAAATTCGCCTAAAAGCCCCCCCCAAAAAACGCCGCTTTTTGGAGAAAAAAAAAAAAAAAAGGGATTAAAAAAAAATAAAAAAGTCGCCAAAAAAGAAAAATAAGATCAAGAAAATTCACAAAGACCCGAATTCAGGGACTTTTAAGCCGCAAATTTCACTCCAAAATCCCGACATTTCTCCTCTTTTAACTTAGAATTTATGACCTAAAATATATATATATATAAAAAATATATGGATTTTTGTATATCTCAAGATCTATTTTTATATATTTTCTATGTAAATATATCGAAAAATACCGAAAACTATAAAAATATATAGAAAAATATATAAATATATAGAAAAAAATATATAAATATATAGAAAAAAATATAAATATATAGAAAAAATATATCAATATATAGAAAAATATATCAATATATAGAAAAAAATTATATATTTTTCCATATATTTATAAATATATAGAAAAATATATAAATATATAGAAAACTATATAAATATATAGAAAAATATATATTATTTATAAATACCACTATATTTGTATTTTTAAATATATATACATTGAAAATACTTATATCTAAAATATAAAATCGGTATCTTTTACGTAAGATCCACCAAACACTTAAAAACCCACAAAAAAACCCCCAAAAAAGAAAAAAAAGGTCAAAATCTACCAAATCTTTTCTTCGCGGCTTATTTTGGCCCTAAACGTCCTTTTTTTTTTTTTTCCTCCCCTTTTTTTTTGCCCAAAAGAAGCATTTTCTCCCCCGGAAAGAAAAAAAACCACTTCTTAATAAAAATCTCTAAGGGATTAAAAATAAAAAATAAAAATCGCTATTTCTACTCTACCCCAAATCCCCTCAATTAAATACCGTCCCTCGGAGAAAAATATCATTTTCCGCCCCAAAACTAAACATCTCCCGGCACACAAAATCCGCACGTGGAGCCTCTTTGACCCCAAATCTCATTTTTTCTCCCCCCAAAAACCCGAAAACCACAGAAATGTGGGGCTTTTTGAGCCTTTTTTCCATCAAATTGCCCCGCATTATTATTATTAAGAAAAAAAGACCCTAAATTGACTTTTTTTTGCCCAATTCCGCCATCCCATCACCTACAGACTATTTTTTCCACCGAAAGAACCCTAAAATCATCTTTTTTTTTTTTTTTTTGGCCCATTTTTGCCACCGAATCACCTGTGGGCTATTTTCCCCCTCCCCCCCAAAAAAAAAAAAGACCCTAAAAATCGACATTTTCGCCTATTTCTCCCAAATCGCCTCGAAAACAACGAAAACCCGACTCAAAAACCACCTTTTGACCTATTTTTCACCGTCAAATCGCCTCCAAATTAATTTTCGCCCCCTAGAAAGACCCTAAAATTACATTTCTCCCCCCAAAAAGACCCTAAAAACTCGATTTTGGGGTTTTTTTGGACCTATTTTTGACCATCCAATCACCTCAAAACTAATTCCTCCCTAATAAAAAGAAAAAAATATGACCTTCGAATTACCCTTTTTTTGCCAAATTCTGCCGTCAAAACTGCCTCAAGGCGAATCCCTTTTTCGAAGGGAAAAACCCTCCAAAAAACAACCAAAAAAAATCGACTTTTCGCCCCATTTTTCCCCCCACGGGCCAAACACCCCCCCATAAAAAAAAAAAAATTAACGAAAAATCGACTTTTTCACCCCAAACGACCATCACCCCTCGATGAAACGCCCTCAAAAAAAGAAAATATGACGTTTTTCCACCCATTTCGCTGGGGTTTTGGCCCCCCCCAAGAAAAGGGGGGGGGGGGAGGAAAGTGTCCTGCCTGCCTTCCCCCTCCCGCCCCCGGCTAAAATTTGGGGCGAAAAATGTCAAAATTAGTCACGGCGAGATGTTGGGGACGAAGACTTACCGGAGGAGACGGTGACGGCTGTCCCGCTGCCCCACGCGTCGATACCACCAGCATTGCCACGGTGACACCGACACCCCCCTCCGCCGTACAAAAACCCCTCCCCCCGGCCAATTTTTTTGGGGTGGGGGCCCCCCAACCCCTTTTTCACCCATCCGAGGCGTTTTCACCCCAATTCCCTCCCCAGTTTAAGAAAAAAAAAAACCAAAAAACCCAACGATGGGTTTCACCCTTTTTTTTTCTCCGGGCGCGTCCCGAAGACTTAAAATTGCGTTTTTTTTTTTTTTTGGGGGGGGGGTTTCTTCGGGCGCGCGATAAAAAAGTGGTTTTTTTAGGTTGTGGGGGGAAAAAGTGGGTTAAAAAACAAAAAAAAAAAAGGAGAGAAAAGGGGGGGGAAAAAGGGCAAAAATAAAAAAAAAGGGAAAAAGTATCGCCCGATTTTGCGGGGGAAATCGGACAAAAGAGGAGGGAAAATGCCCATATTTGGGACCAAAAATGCCCATATAAGGCAGAGAAATGCCCATATTTGGGGCAAAAAAGCCAAAGAAAGCCAAATTATCTGATTATTTGGGGCAGAAATGGCAGAAAAAAAGTCAATTTATCTGAGTATTTGGGGCAAAAATAGCCAAGAGAGGCAAAAGCATCCAAATATTTGGGGCAAAAATGGCCAAGAAGATGAAACCTGCCCATATTTGGGACCAAAAATGCCCATATAAGGCAGAGAAATGCCCATATTTGGGGCAAAAGCGCCAAAAAAAGACAAATTACCTGAATATTTGGGGCAAAAATGACAAAAAAGCGATGAATTATCTGAATATTTGGGGCAAAAATGGACGAGAAAGGCAAAAGCATCCAAATATTTGGGGCAAAAAACAGCCATGAAGAGGAAACCTGCCCATATTTGGGAGCAAAAATGCCCATATAAGGCAGAGAAATGCCCATATCTGGGGCAAAACATGCCAAAAAAGGACACATTCTCTGAATATTTGGGGAAAAAATGGCCATAAAAAGGAAAACATCCCCAGATTTGGGGTAAAAAAAGGCTTAAAAGCCCAAAGATGTCCCTATTTGGGGCAAAAATCGCCAAAAATGGAAAGACATCCCCACATTTGAAACAGAAATGTTTCCAACCAGTAAAAGCAGCCCCGTATTTAGGGCAAAAAAACGTAGAAAAAGCAAAACATCCCCTTTTTGGGGGGTTAAAAATGGCCAGAAAGGGCAAAAGCACACAAACAGTCCCAGATTTGGTGTAAAACTAGTCATAAGGGGCAAAAGCTTCTGAGATTTGGGTCAAGAATGGAGAAAGAAGGGAAAGCAGGCCCAGATTTGGGTCAAAACTGGCCCAAAAAGGGCCAAAGCAGGCCCAGATTTTGGTTGCAAGGACCAGGAAGGGCCCAAGCAGGCCCAGATTTAGGTCAAAACTGGGCCGAAAAGGGCCAAAGCAGGCCAGATTTGGGTCAAAACTATCAAAAAAAGGGCTGAAGAAGGCCCAGACTTTGGTGGAAACGATCCATAGAAGGAAAAGCTCGCTGAGATTTGGATCAAAATGGGCAAAAAGAGTCAAAGCAGGCCCAGATTTGAGGCAAAACTGGACAAAAAAGGGCCAAAGAAGGCCCAGATTTCGTGCACATGTGGCAAGATGAGCCAAAGCCGTCCCGGATTTGGGTCGAAAGTGGCCATAAAGGGAAATCCTCCCCCTGGGGAAGGGGCCAGGAAGGGGAAGGGGGCACAAGCGGGGGCTGGTCCCCCGGGAAAGCGGAGCCCCCACCGCCGTTTTTGTCACACCATCAACCACCGTGAGGAGCACAACCACCAGCATAACCACCACCATCTCCCACGGTGACACAGGGGGTGACAAAATCCCCCGCCGCAGCCCCCTCCTCTGCGGGGCCGCACGCCCCAGCGCCCACAGCCTCAGCTCCTCCCTCCTCTGCCCCAAAAATCTCCAGCCAGTGGGAAAACTCGCCCAGGTTTCCGGCAAAAACCGCCACTGAAGGAAGAACAAGCGATATCATTGAGCAGGACGGGGGACAAAGGGCAAAAGCATCCTCGTATTGGGGGCAAAAAGGGTATTAAAATGCAAAACCCCCTCAAACATCCTCCTCAACATGTCCTAAAAACTAAAAACATCTTTGTAATTGGGCCAAAATAATCGTTAAAAAGAAAAAGAATGCAAATATCTGGAGAAAAAAGGCCATAAAGGGCAAAACATCCCAAGACTGGGGTCAAAACTGGCCCTGGGGGACAAAACTTCCCCATGTTTGGAATAAAAGTGGCCACAAAGGGCAAAACATCCCCGTATTTGAGGAAAAAATGGCCATCAAGGGCAAAACATCCCCACACCGGCTGCACGACTGGCCCCAAGATTGAAAATCATCACAGATTTCAGTGAAAATGGCCCAAAAATGGCCAAAGCAGGCCCAGATTTGGGTCAAAAGCAGACCAAAAAGGGCCAAAGCAGACCTAGATTTGAGTTGAAAAGGACCAAAAAGGCCTAGAACAGGCCTAGATTTGGTCAAAACAGTCGAAAAGTCCCAAAACAGGCCCAGGTTTGGCTCAAAAGTGGCCAGAAAGGGCCAAAGCAGGCCCAGATTGGAGTTGAAAAGGGCCAAAAAGGGCAAAGCACACTGAGATTTGGGTCAAAACAGCCAAAAAGCATAAAGCAGGCCCAGATTTGGGTCAAAACTCGCCCAAAAAAGGGCCAAAGCAGGCACAGATTTTGGTTGCAAGGGCCAGGAAGGGCCTAAGCAGGCCCAGATTTGGTGAAACAGTCAAAAAGGGCGAAAGCAGGCCAAGATTTATGTCAAAACTGGGTGGAAAAAGGGCCAAAGCAGGCCCAGATTTGGGTTGAAACCACCTAGAAAGGGCCAAAGCACGCTGAGATTTGGGTCAAAACTGGCCCAAAAAGGGCCAAAGCACGCTGAGATTTGGGTCAAAACTTTCAAAAAAATGGCGGAAGACGGCCCAGACTTTGGTGGAAATGATCCATAAAAGGCAAAGCACAGTGAGATTTGGATCAAAATGGGCAAAAAGAGTCAAAGCAGGCTCAGATTTGAGGTAAAACTGGCCAGAAAGGGCCAAAGCAGGTTCACGTTTGAATCAAAAATGGCCAAAAAGGGCCAAAGCAGGCCTAGATTTGAGATAAAAAGGGCCAAAAAGGCCTAGAACAAGCCTAGAGTTTGGTCAAACCAGTCAAAAAGGCCAAAAGAGACCCAGAGTTGGGTCAAAACTAACCAAAAAGGGCCAAAGCCGGCCCAGATTTGGCTAAAAAATGGCCCAAAAAGGGCCAAAGGAGGCCCAGATTTGAGTCGAAAACAGCCAAAAAAGGCTAAAGTAGGTCCACATTTGAATCTAAAACGATGGAAAGGGCCAAAGCAGGCCCAGATTTCAGTTGAAAAGGGACAAAAAGGGCCAAAGCACACAGAGATTTGGGTCAAACTGGCCAAAAAGCATAAAGCAGGCCCAGAGTTGTTTTAAAACTGGGCCGAAAATGGGCGAAAGCAGGCCCAGAATTGAGTTGAAAAGGGTCAAAAACGGCAAAGCATGCTGAGATTTGGGTCAAAATGGCCAAAAAGGATAAAGCAGACCCCGATCTGGGGCAAAACCCAAGGAAAAGGGCAAAGCAGGCCCAGATTTGGGGCAAAACTTTCAATAAGGGCCAAAACAGGCACAGATTTTGGTGGAAACAATCGATAAAAGGCAAAGCACGCTGAGATTTGGGGCAAAATGGGTAAAAAGAGTCAAAGCAGGCCCAGATTTGGGTCAAAACTGTCCCAAAACGGGCCAAAGAAGGCCCAGCTTTTGTGCACACCTGGCCAGAAGAGCCAAAGCCGTCCCGGATTTGGGTCGAAAGTGGCCATAAAGGGAAATCCTCCCCCTGGGGAAGGGGCCAGGAAGGGGAAGGGGGCACAAGCGGGGGCTGGTCCCCCGGGAAAGCGGAGCCCCCACCGCCGTTTTTGTCACACCATCAACCACCGTGACAAGCCCAACAAGCACCACCCCAACCAGCACCATCTCCCACGGTGACACAGGGGGTGACAAAATCCCCCGCCGCAGCCCCCTCCTCTGCGGGGCCGCACGCCCCAGCGCCCACAGCCTCAGCTCCTCCCTCCTCTGCCCCAAAAACACTCCTCCACGGCCAAAGCATCCCAATGTGGGGGGAGAAACGGCCAGGAAGGGTGAAACCTGCCCAATAGTTCTTCCTAAGAGAGCCGTAAAGGGCAACTACCGCCCCGGTCTGGGGCCAAAATGCCCAGAAAAGGCACAGAATTGCTCCTCCTCGGGGCAACATCAGCCGTAAAGGGCAAGACTTCCTCAGACTTGGGCCAAAAAGGGCCACAAAAGGCAGAGAAACGCCAAGATTTGGGAGGAAACTGGCCAGAAAGGGCCAAACGGTGCCAGCGTTGGGGCCAAAGTGGCCGGAAAGGGCAAAAACGTTCCCACGTATTGGGCAGAAATACTTGTAAATAGAAAAGCATCCCCAGATGGATGCCGAAAAAGGCCCAAAGGGGAAAATATTCCCCCACTTAGGGCAAAAACGGTCATAAATGGAAATGCCATCCCAGCTTTGGGTCAACATTGGCCAAAGCAGGCCCAGACGCGAGTCAAAACTGACCCTAAGAAGACACAGTTTATTCTGGGAAAAAATGTGGGAAAACGTTCAAGTATTCCCCGGTTTGTTGCCAAAGAGACATCAAGAACCAAAGCAGGCCCAGCTCTGGGTCAAAACTGGCCAAAAATGGGCAAAGCAGGCCTAGATTTGGGTTGAAAATGGCTAAAAAAGGCCAAAGCAGGCCCAGATATCGCACAAAACTGGCCCAAAAGGGCCAAAGCAGGTTCACGTTTGAATCAAAAATGGCCAAAAAGGGCCAAAGCAGGCCCAATTTCAGTTGGAAAGGGCCAAAAAGGGCAAAGCATGCTGAGATTTGAGTCAAAATGGCCAAAAAGGGTGGAACAACTGCAGATTTGGTGCCAAAAGAGACATCAAGAGCCAAAGCAGGCCCAGATTTGGGTCAAGAATGGCCCAAGAAGGGCCAAATCAGGTACAGATTTTGGTTGCAAGGGCCAGGAAGGGCCTAAGCAGGCCCAGATTTGAGTCGAAAACAGCCAAAAAGGGCCAAAGCAGGTCCACATCTGAATCGAAAACAGCCAAAAAGGGCCAAAGCAGGCCAAGATTTGAGTGGAAAAGGGTCAAAAAGGGCTAAAGTAGCTTCACATTTGAATTGAAAACAGCCAAAAACTAAAGCAGGCCCAGATTCGAGTTGAAAAGGGCCAAAAAGGGCAAAGGACGCTGAGATTTGGGTCAAAATGGCCAAAAAGTGTAAAGCAGGCCCACATTTGTGTCAAAACTGGCCCAAAGAGGGAAAAAGCAGGCCCAGATTTGAGTGGAAAATAACCAAATTGGCAAAATTACATCCATATTTGAATCAACAATGGCCAAAAAGAGCTAAAGCAGGCCCAGATTTGAGTTGAAAAGGGCCAAAAAGGGCAAAACACTCTGAGCTTTGGGTCAAAATGGACAAAAAGGGCCAAAGCAGGCCCAGATTTGGGTCAAAACTGGCCCAGAAAGAGCCAAATCCAGCCCAGATTTGGGTCACAACTAACCCAAAAGGGGACACAGCACACCCACATTTCGGTCAAAACTGTCAAAAAGGGCCAAAGCAGGCCCAGATTTTGGTGGAAACCAACCAAAAAGGGCAAAGCACACTGAGATTTGGATCAAAAAGGGCAAAAAGTGTCAAAGCAGGCCCAGATTTGGGTCGAAAGTGGCCATAAAGGGAAATCCTCCCCCTGGGGAAGGGGCCAGGAAGGGGAAGGGGGCACAAGCGGGGGCTGGTCCCCCGGGAAAGCGGAGCCCCCACCGCCGTTTTTGTCACACCATCAACCACCGTGAGGAGCACCACAACCAGCACAACGCCAACCATCTCCCACGGTGACACAGGGGGTGACAAAATCCCCCGCCGCAGCCCCCTCCTCTGCGGGGCCGCACGCCCCAGCGCCCACAGCCTCAGCTCCTCCCTCCTCTGCCCCAAAAACACTCCTCCACGGCCAAAGCATCCCAATGTGGGGGGAGAAACGGCCAGGAAGGGTGAAACCTGCCCAATAGTTCTTCCTAAGAGAGCCGTAAAGGGCAACTACCGCCCCGGTCTGGGGCCAAAATGCCCAGAAAAGGCACAGAATTGCTCCTCCTCGGGGCAACATCAGCCGTAAAGGGCAAGACTTCCTCAGACTTGGGCCAAAAAGGGCCACAAAAGGCAGAGAAACGCCAAGATTTGGGAGGAAACTGGCCAGAAAGGGCCAAACGGTGCCAGCGTTGGGGCCAAAGTGGCCGGAAAGGGCAAAAACGTTCCCACGTATTGGGCAGAAATACTTGTAAATAGAAAAGCATCCCCAGATGGATGCCAAAAGTGGCCCAAAGGGGAAAATAGGCACATATTTAGGGCAGAATTGCGCATAAAAGGAAAAAGTATGGCCACATTTGCGTTACAAATGGCCAATAGAGCCAAAGCAGGCCCAGATTTGGGGAGAGAATGGCCACAGAGGGCTAAATCCTTCCCAGATCTGGGACAGAACTAGCCCAAAGAGACACAACATCACCAGATTTAGGTCAAAAGTGGCCCAACAGGGACAAAACCTGCCCTGATGTGGGTCAAAACTGGCCAGAAGAGGCAAAGTGTGCCCTGGTTTGGGCAAAAGTTGACCATCAATGGAAATCCATCCCCTGATTTGCGGCAAAAGTGGCCCAAAAGGGGAAAATCTCCCCCGCTTTAGGGCAAAAGTGGTCATGAAAGGAAAAGCACTCCCAGATTCGGCTCGAGAATGGCCACAATGGGCCAAGGCCTGCCCAGGTTTGGGTCAAAATGGCCAAAGCGGGTCCAGCTCTGCGTTGAAACTGTCAAAAAGGGCCAAAGCAGGCCCAGATTTGGCTAAAAAATGGCCCCAAAAGGGCTAAAATAGGTCCACGTTTGAATCAAAAACAGTGAAAAGGGCCAAAGCAAGCCCAGATTTCAGTTGAAAAGGGACACAAAGGGCCAAAGCACGCGGAGATTGGAGTCAAAATGGCCAAAAAGCGTAAAGCAGGCCCAGATTTGGTCAAAACAGTCGAAAAGGGCGAAAGCAGGCCCAGATTTGGGTCAAAACTGGATAAAAAAGGACCAAAGCAGGCCCAGATTTGAGGTGAAAATAGCCAAAAAGGGCTAAAGTAGGTCCACATTTGAATCGAGAATGGCCAACAAGGGCCAAAGCAGGCCCAGAATTGAGTTGAAAAGGACCAAAAAGGGTAAAACACACAGGGATCTGGGTCAAAACAGCAAAAAAGGATCAAGTAGGCTCAGATTTTGATCAAAACCAGACAAAAAGGGTAAAGCAGGCCCAGATTTGGGTCAAAACTGACCCAAAAGGGGACACAGCACACCCACATTTCGGTCAAAACTGTCAAAAAGGGCCAAAGCAGGCCCAGATTTTGGTGCAAACCAACCAAAAAGGGCAAAGCACACTGAGATTTGGGTCAAACTGGGCAAAAAGGGTCACAGCAGGCCCAGATTTGAGGTAAAACTGGCCAGAGAGGGCCAAAGAAGGCCCAGATTTCGTGCACATGTGGCAAGATGAGCCAAAGCCGTCCCGGATTTGGGTCGAAAGTGGCCATAAAGGGAAATCCTCCCCCTGGGGAAGGGGCCAGGAAGGGGAAGGGGGCACAAGCGGGGGCTGGTCCCCCGGGAAAGCGGAGCCCCCACCGCCGTTTTTGTCACACCATCAACCACCGTGATAAGCACAAACAGCACCAGCACAAGCATACCAACCACCTCCCACGGTGACACAGGGGGTGACAAAATCCCCCGCCGCAGCCCCCTCCTCTGCGGGGCCGCACGCCCCAGCGCCCACAGCCTCAGCTCCTCCCTCCTCTGCCCCAAAAATCTCCAGCCAGTGGGAAAACTCGCCCAGGTTTCCGGCAAAAACCGCCACTGAAGGAAGAACAAGCGATATCATTGAGCAGGACGGGGGACAAAGGGCAAAAGCATCCTCGTATTGGGGGCAAAAAGGGTATTAAAATGCAAAACCCCCTCAAACATCCTCCTCAACATGTCCTAAAAACTAAAAACATCTTTGTAATTGGGCCAAAATAATTGTTAAAAAGAAAAAGAATGCAAATATCTGGAGCAAAAAAGGCCATAAAGGGCAAAACATCCCAAGACTGGGGTCAAAACTGGCCCTGGGGGACAAAACTTCCCCATGTTTGGAATAAAAGTGGCCACAAAGGGCAAAACATCCCCGTATTTGAGGAAAAAAATGGCCATCAAGGGCAAAACATCCCCACACCGGCTGCACGACTGGCCCCAAGATTGACAATCATCACAGATTTCAGTGAAAATGGCCCAAAAATGGCCAAAGCAGGCCCAGATTTGGGTGGAAAGCAGCCAGAAAAGGAAAGTAGGCTTGGCTTTGGGTGAAAATGGCCCAAAAATGGCCAAAGCAGGCCTAGATTTGGGGCAAAAGTAGCCCAACAAGGGCCAAAGGAGGCCTAGATTTGAGTTAAAAAGGGCCAAAAAGGCCTAGAACAAGCCTAGAGTTTGGTCAAAACAGTCAAACAGGCCAAAAGAGACCGAGACTTGGGTCAAAAGTAGCCAAAAATGTCCAAAGCAGGCACAGATTTGGCTAAAACATGGCCCAAAAAGGGCTAAAATAGGTCCACATTTGAATCGAAAACAGTGAAAAGGGCCAAAGCAAGCCCAGATTTCAGTTGAAAAGGGACAAAAAGGGCCAAAGCACGCTGAGATTTGAGTCAAAATGGCCAAAAAGCGTAAAGCAGGCCCAGATTTGGGTCAAAACTGGATAAAAAAGGACCAAAGCAGGCCCAGATTTGAGGTGAAAAGAGCCAAAAAGGGCTAAAGTAGGTCCACATTTGAATCGAGAATGGCCAACAAGGGCCAAAGCAGGCCCAGAATTGAGTTGAAAAGGGGCCAAAAAGGGTAAAACAGGCAGGGATTTGGGTCAAAACAGCACAAAAGGATCAAGTAGGCTCAGATTTTGATCAGAACCAGACAAAAAGGGTAAAGCAGGCCCAGATTTGGGTCAAAACTGGCCCAAACGGGACAAAACAGACCCAGATTTGAGTCGAACACGGCCAAAAAGGACCAAAGCAGGTCTAGATTTGGCTCAAAACTGGCCCAAAAGGGCCAAAGCAGGTTCACGTTTGAATCAAAACTGGCCCAAAAGGGCCAAAGCAGGCCTAGATTTGAGTCAAAAAGGGCCAAAAAGGCCTAGAACAAACCTAGAGTTTGGTCAAAACAGACAAAAAGGCCAAAAGAGACCCAGAGTTGGGTCAAAACTAACCAAAAAGGGCCAAAGCAGGCCCAGATTTGGCACAAAATAGCCATAAAGGTCCAAAACGCGCCCAGATTTGAGTCAAAAATAGCCAAAAAGGGCTAAAGTAGGTCCACATTTGAATCGAAAACGATGAAAAGGGCCAAAGCAGGCCCAGATTTCAGTTGAAAAGGGACAAAAAGGGCCAAAGCACGCTGAGATTTGGGTCAAACTGGCCAAAAAGCGTAAAGCAGGCCCAGAGTTGTTTTAAAACTGGGCCGAAAATGGGCGAAAGCAGGCCCAGAATTGAGTTGAAAAGGGTCAAAAACGGCAAAGCATGCTGAGATTTGGGTCAAAATGGCCAAAAAGGATAAAGCAGACCCCGATCTGGGGCAAAACCCAAGGAAAAGGGCAAAGCAGGCCCAGATTTGGGGCAAAACTTTCAAAAAGGACTAAAACAGGCACAGATTTTGGTGGAAACAATCGATAAAAGGCAAAGCACGCTGAGATTTGGGGCAAAAAGGGCAAAAAGGGCCAAAGCAGGCCCAGATTTGGGTCAAAACTGGCCCAAATCGGACCAAATCCAGCCCAGATTTGGGTCACAACTGACCCAAAAGGGGACACAGCACACCCACGTTTGGGTCAAAACTGTCAAAAAGGGCCAAAGCAGGCCCAGATTTTGGTGGAAACCAACCAAAAAGGGCAAAGCACGACGAGATTGGGATCAAAAAGGGCAAAAAGTGTCAAAGCAGGCCCAGATTTGGGTCAAAACTGGCCAAAAACAGGCCAAAGAAGGCCCAGACTTTGTGCACACCTGGCCAGAAGAGCCAAAGCCGTCCCGGATTTGGGTCGAAAGTGGCCATAAAGGGAAATCCTCCCCCTGGGGAAGGGGCCAGGAAGGGGAAGGGGGCACAAGCGGGGGCTGGTCCCCCGGGAAAGCGGAGCCCCCACCGCCGTTTTTGTCACACCATCAACCACCGTGATAAACACCAGCACCACCCCAACCACAACCACCTCCCACGGTGACACAGGGGGTGACAAAATCCCCCGCCGCAGCCCCCTCCTCTGCGGGGCCGCACGCCCCAGCGCCCACAGCCTCAGCTCCTCCCTCCTCTGCCCCAAAAACACTCCTCCACGGCCAAAGCATCCCAATGTGGGGGGAGAAACGGCCAGGAAGGGTGAAACCTGCCCAATAGTTCTTCCTAAGAGAGCCGTAAAGGGCAACTACCGCCCCGGTCTGGGGCCAAAATGCCCAGAAAAGGCACAGAATTGCTCCTCCTCGGGGCAACATCAGCCGTAAAGGGCAAGACTTCCTCAGACTTGGGCCAAAAAGGGCCACAAAAGGCAGAGAAACGCCAAGATCTGGGAGGAAACTGGCCAGAAAGGGCCAAACGGTGCCAGCGTTGCGGCCAAAGTGGCCGGAAAGGGCAAAAACGTTCCCACGTATTGGGCAGAAATACTTGTAAATAGAAAAGCATCCCCAGATGGATGCTGAAAAAGGCCCAAAGGGGAAAATATTCCCCCACTTAGGGCAAAAACGGTCATAAATGGAAATGCCATCCCAGCTTTGGGTCAAAATTGGCCAAAGCAGGCCCAGACGCGAGTCAAAACTGGCCCTAAGAAGACACAGTTTATTCTGGGAAAAAATGGGGGGAAAACGTTCAAGTAGCCCCCGGTTTGTTGCCAAAGAGACATCAAGAACCAAAGCAGGCCCAGCTCTGGGTCAAAACTGGCCAAAAAGGGGCAAAGCAGGCCTAGATTTGGGTTGAAAATGGCTAAAAAAGGCCAAAGCAGGCCAAGATTTGGCACAAAACTGGCCCTAAAGGGCCAAAGCAGGTTCACATTTGAATTAAAAATGGCCAAAAAGGGGCAAAGCAGGCCCAATTTCAGTTGAAAAGGGCCAAAAAGGGCAAAGCATGCTGAGATTTGAGTCAAAATGGCCAAAAAGGGTGGAACAACTGCAGATTTGGGGCCAAAAGAGACATCAAGAGCCAAAGCAGGCCCAGATTTGGGTCAAGAATGGCCCAAGAAGGGCCAAATCAGGTACAGATTTTGGTTGCAAGGGCCAGGAAGGGCCTAAGCAGGCCCAGATTTGGTCAAAACAGTCGAAAAGGGCGAAAGCAGGCCCAGATTTGAGTCGAAAACAGCCAAAAAGGGCTAAAGCAGGTCCACATCTGAATCGAAAACAGCCAAAAAGGGCCAAAGCAGGCCCAGATTTGAGTCGAAAACAGCCAAAAAGGGCTAAAGCAGGTCCACATCTGAATCGAAAACAGCCAAAAAGGGCCAAAGCAGGCCCAGATTTGAGTGGAAAAGGGTCAAAAAGGGCTAAAGTAGCTTCACATTTGAATTGAAAACAGCCAAAAACTAAAGCAGGCCCAGATTCGAGTTGAAAAGGGCCAAAAAGGGCAAAGGACGCTGAGATTTGGGTCAAAATGGCCAAAAAGTGTAAAGCAGGCCCACATTTGTGTCAAAACTGGCCCAAAGAGGGAAAAAGCAGGCCCAGATTTGAGTGGAAAATAACCAAATTGGCAAAATTACATCCATATTTGAATCAACAATGGCCAAAAAGAGCTAAAGCAGGCACAGATTTGAGTTGAAAAGGGCCAAAAAGGGCAAAACACTCTGAGCTTTGGGTCAAAATGGCCAAAAAGGGCCAAAGCAGGCCCGGATTTGGGTCAAAACTGGCCCAGAAAAAGCCAAATCCAGCCCAGATTTGGGTCAGAACTGACCCAAAAGGAGACACAGCACACCCACATTTCGGTCAAAACTGTCAAAAAGGGCCAAAGCAAGCCCAGATTTTGGTGGAAACCAACCAAAAAGGGCAAAGCACGACGAGATTTGGATTAAAAAGGGCAAAAAGTGTCAAAGCAGGCCCAGATTTGGGTCAAAACTGGGCAGAAAGGGCCAAAGAAGGCCCAGCTTTTGTGCACACCTGGCCAGAAGAGCCAAAGCCGTCCCGGATTTGGGTCGAAAGTGGCCATAAAGGGAAATCCTCCCCCTGGGGAAGGGGCCAGGAAGGGGAAGGGGGCACAAGCGGGGGCTGGTCCCCCGGGAAAGCGGAGCCCCCACCGCCGTTTTTGTCACACCATCAACCACCGTGAGAACCATCAGCACAACAACCATCAGCTCCCACGGTGACACAGGGGGTGACAAAATCCCCCGCCGCAGCCCCCTCCTCTGCGGGGCCGCACGCCCCAGCGCCCACAGCCTCAGCTCCTCCCTCCTCTGCCCCAAAAACACTCCTCCACGGCCAAAGCATCCCAATGTGGGGGGAGAAACGGCCAGGAAGGGTGAAACCTGCCCAATAGTTCTTCCTAAGAGAGCCATAAAGGGCAACTACCGCCCCGGTCTGGGGCCAAAATGCCCAGAAAAGGCACAGAATTGCTCCTCCTCGGGGCAACATCAGCCGTAAAGGGCAAGACTTCCTCAGACTTGGGCCAAAAAGGGCCACAAAAGGCAGAGAAACGCCAAGATTTGGGAGGAAACTGGCCAGAAAGGGCCAAACGGTGCCAGCTTTGGGGCCAAAGTGGCCGGAAAGGGCAAAAACATTCCCACGTATTGGGCAGAAATACTTGTAACTTGAAAAGCATCCCCAGATGGATGCCAAAAATGGCCCAAAGGGGAAAATAGGCACATATTTAGGGCAGAATTGCGCATAAAAGGAAAAAGTATGGCCACATTTGCGTTAGGAATGGCCAATAGAGCCAAAGCATGCCCAGATTTGGGGAGAGAATGGCCACAGAGGGCTAAATCCTTCCCAGATCTGGGACAGAACTAGCCCAAAGAGACACAACATCACCAGATTTAGGTCAAAAGTGGCCCAACAGGGACAAAACCTGCCCTGATGTGGGTCAAAACTGGCCAGAAGAGGCAAAGTGTGCCCTGGTTTGGGCAAAAGTTGACCATCAATGGAAATCCATCCCCTGACTTGCGGCAAAAATTGCCCAAAAGGGGAAAATCTCCCCCGCTTTAGGGCAAAAGTGGTCATGAAAGGAAAAGCACTCCCAGATTCGGCTCGAGAATGGCCACAATGGGCCAAGGCCTGCCCAGGTTTGGGTCAAAATGGCCAAAGCGGGTCCAGCTCTGCGTTGAAACTGTCAAAAAGGGCCAAAGCAGGCCCAGATTTGGCTAAAAAATGGCCCCAAAAGGGCTAAAATAGGTCCACGTTTGAATCGAAAACAGTGAAAAGGGCCAAAGCAAGCCCAGATTTCAGTTGAAAAGGGACACAAAGGGCCAAAGCACGCTGAGATTGGAGTCAAAATGGCCAAAAAGCGTAAAGCAGGCCCAGATTTGGTCAAAACAGTCGAAAAGGGCGAAAGCAGGCCCAGATCTGAGGTGAAAATAGACAAAAAGGGCTAAAGTGGGTCCACATTTGAATCGAGAATGGCCAACAAGGGCCAAAGCAGGCCCAGAATTGAGTTGAAAAGGGGCCAAAAAGGGTAAAACACGCAGGGATTTGGGTCAAAACAGCAAAAAAGGATCAAGTAGGCTCAGATTTTGATCACAGCCAGGCAAAAAGGGTAAAGCAGGCCCAGATTTGGGTCAAAACTGGCCAAATCCAGCCCAGATTTGGGTCACAACTGACCCAAAAGGGGCCAGAGCACACCCACATTTCGGTCAAAACTGTCAAAAAGGGCCAAAGCAGGCCCAGATTTTGGTGGAAACCAACCAAAAAGGGCAAAGCACACTGAGATTTGGATCAAAAAGGGCAAAAAGTGTCAAAGCAGGCCCAGATTTGGGTCAAAACTGTCCCAAAACGGGCCAAAGAAGGCCCAGCTTTTGTGCACACCTGGCCAGAAGAGCCAAAGCCGTCCCGGATTTGGGTCGAAAGTGGCCATAAAGGGAAATCCTCCCCCTGGGGAAGGGGCCAGGAAGGGGAAGGGGGCACAAGCGGGGGCTGGTCCCCCGGGAAAGCGGAGCCCCCACCGCCGTTTTTGTCACACCATCAACCACCGTGAGAACCATCAGCACAACAACCATCAGCTCCCACGGTGACACAGGGGGTGACAAAATCCCCCGCCGCAGCCCCCTCCTCTGCGGGGCCGCACGCCCCAGCGCCCACAGCCTCAGCTCCTCCCTCCTCTGCCCCAAAAACACTCCTCCACGGCCAAAGCATCCCAATGTGGGGGGAGAAACGGCCAGGAAGGGTGAAACCTGCCCAATAGTTCTTCCTAAGAGAGCCGTAAAGGGCAACTACCGCCCCGGTCTGGGGCCAAAATGCCCAGAAAAGGCACAGAATTGCTCCTCCTCGGGGCAACATCAGCCGTAAAGGGCAAGACTTCCTCAGACTTGGGCCAAAAAGGGCCACAAAAGGCAGAGAAACGCCAAGATTTGGGAGGAAACTGGCCAGAAAGGGCCAAACGGTGCCAGCGTTGGGGCCAAACAGGAAAAAACGGGGGAAAATGTTGAAGTAGCCCCAGGTCTGGTGCCAAAAGAGACATCAAGAGCCAAAGCAGGCCCAGCTCTGGGTTGAAACCACCCAAAAAGGGCCAAAGCAGGCCCTGATTTGGGTTGAAACCACCCAGAAAGGGCCAAAGCAGGCCCTGATTTGGGTTGAAACCACCCAAAAAGGCCTAGAACAAGCCTAGAGTTTGGTCAAACCAGTCAAAAAGGCCAAAAGAGACCCAGACTTGGGTCAAAAATGGCCAAAAAGGGACAAAACAGACCCAGATTCTAGTTGAACACGGCCAAAAAGGGCCAAAGCAGGTTCACGTTTGAATCAAAAATGGCCAAAAAGGGCCAAAGCAGGCCTAGATTTGAGACCAAAATGGCCAAAAGGGCCTAGAACAAGCCTAGAGTTTGGTCAAAACAGACAAAAAGGCCAAAAGAGACCCAGAGTTGGGTCAAAACTAACCAAAAAGGGCCAAAGCAGGCCCAGATTTCGCACAAAATAGCCATAAAGGTCCAAAACACGCCCAGATTTGAGTCAAAAATAGCCAAAAAGGGCTAAAGTAGGTCCACATCTGAATCGAAAACGATGAAAAGGGCCAAAGCAGGCCCAGATTTCAGTTGAAAAGGGACAAAAAGGGCCAAAGCACACAGAGATTTGGGTCAAACTGGCCAAAAAGCGTAAAGCAGGCCCAGAGTTGTTTTAAAACTGGGCCGAAAATGGGCGAAAGCAGGCCCAGAATTGAGTTGAAAAGGGTCAAAAACGGCAAAGCATGCTGAGATTTCGGTCAAAATGGCCAAAAAGGATAAAGCAGACCCCGATCTGGGGCAAAACCCAAGGAAAAGGGCAAAGCAGGCCCAGATTTGGGGCAAAACTTTCAAAAAGGGCCAAAACAGGCACAGATTTTGGTGGAAACAATCGATAAAAGGCAAAGCACGCTGAGATTTGGGGCAAAAAGGGCAAAAAGGGCCAAAGCAGGCCCAGATTTGGGTCAAAAATGGCCCAGAAATGGCCAAATCCAGCCCAGATTTGGGTCACAACTGACCCAAAAGGGGCCAGAGCACACCCACGTTTGGGTCAAAACTGTCAAAAAGGGCCAAAGCAGGCCCAGATTTTGGTGCAAACCAACCAAAAAGGGCAAAGCACGACAAGATTTGGATCAAAAAGGGCTAAAAGTGTCAAAGCAGGCTCAGATTTGGGTCAAAACTGGGCAGAAAGGGCCAAAGAAGGCCCAGCTTTTGTGCACACCTGGCCAGAAGAGCCAAAGCCGTCCCGGATTTGGGTCGAAAGTGGCCATAAAGGGAAATCCTCCCCCTGGGGAAGGGGCCAGGAAGGGGAAGGGGGCACAAGCGGGGGCTGGTCCCCCGGGAAAGCGGAGCCCCCACCGCCGTTTTTGTCACACCATCAACCACCGTGATAAGCCCAACCACCAGCACAACCAGCACCATCTCCCACGGTGACACAGGGGGTGACAAAATCCCCCGCCGCAGCCCCCTCCTCTGCGGGGCCGCACGCCCCAGCGCCCACAGCCTCAGCTCCTCCCTCCTCTGCCCCAAAAATCTCCAGCCAGTGGGAAAACTCGCCCAGGTTTCCGGCAAAAGTCGGGATATAAAGGACACAAGCATGCCCGCATTTCCTCCCAAAAGACACCTGTAAAACCGCAAAGCGCCTCGTATTTCGGGAAAGACCTGGCATCAGAGCCAAAACATCCCCAGATTTTCAGCACAATCGGCCACAAAGGGCAAAACGCCCCCGTTGTCGGAGCAAAAATGGCCGTGAAGGGCTAAACACCACCACATTCGGGGCAAAATCGGCCCCAAAGGGGAAAACTGTTGCCATATTTAGACCTAAGTGGCCGGGAAAAACCAAAAGCATTGCCGTAGGTTTGCAAAAAGAGCCATTAAGGGAAAAAGCGGTCCCACATTTAGGGCAAAACTGGCCCTAAATGACAGAACAAGTACATTGTGGCTCCAAAACAGGAAAGAACGGGGGAAAATGTTGAAGCAGCCCCAGGTCTGGTGCCAAAAGAGACATCAAGAGCCAAAGCAGGCCCAGCTCTGGGTTGAAACCACCTAAAAAAGGGCCAAAGCCGGTCTAGATTTGGCTCAAAACTGGCCCAAAAGGGCCAAAGCAGGCCTAGATTTGAGTTAAGAAGGGCCAAAAACGCCTAGAACAAGCCTAGAGTTTGGTCAAACCAGTCAAAAAGGCCAAAAGGGACCCAGACTTGGGTCAGAAATGGCCAAAAAGGTCCAAAGGAGGCCCAGATTTGGGTCAACAGCAGACCAAAAAGGGCCAAAGCAGACCTAGATTTGAGTTGAAAAGGACCAAAAAGGCCTAGAACAGGCCTAGATTTGGTCAAAACAGTCGAAAAGTCCCAAAACAGGCCCAGGTTTGGCTCAAAACTGGACAGAAAGGGCCAAAGCAGGCCCAGATTGGAGTTGAAAAGGGCCAAAAAGGGCAAAGCACGCTGAGATTTGGGGCAAAACAGCCAAAAAGCATAAAGCAGGCCCAGATTTGGGTCAAAACTCGCCCAAAAAAGGGCCAAAGCAGGCACAGATTTTGGTTGCAAGGGCCAGGAAGGGCCTAAGCAGGCCCAGATTTGGTGTAAACAGTCAAAAAGGGTGAAAGCAGGCCCAGATTTATGTCAAAAGTGGGTGGAAAAGGGCCAAAGCAGGCCGAGATTTGGGTTGAAACCACCTAGAAAGGGCCAAAGCACGCTGAGATTTGGGTCAAAACTGGCCCAAAAAGGGCCAAAGCACGCTGAGATTTGGGTCAAAGCTTTCAAAAAAATGGCTGAAGACGGCCCAGACTTTGGTGGAAATGATCCATAAAAGGCAAAGCACAGTGAGATTTGGATCAAAAAGGGCAAAAAGAGTCAAAGCAGGCCCAGATTTGAGGCAAAACTGGACAAAAAAGGGCCAAAGCAGGCCCAGATTTGAGTCGAAAATAGCCAAAAAGGGCTAAAGTAGGTCTACATTTGAATCAACAACGGACAAAAAAAGAGTTAAGCAGGCACAGATTTGAGTTGAAAAGGGCCAAAAAGGGCAAAACACTCTGAGCTTTGGGTCAAAATGGCCAAAAAGGGACAAAGCAGGCCCAGATTTGGGTCAAAACTGGCCCAAATCGGACCAAATCCAGCCCAGATTTGGGTCACAACTAACCCAAAAGGGGACACAGCGCACCCACATTTTGGTCAAAACTGTCAAAAAGGGCCAAAGCAGGCCCAGATTTTGGTGGAAACCAACCAAAAAGGGCAAAGCACACTGAGATTTGGATCAAAAAGGGTAAAAAGTGTCAAAGCAGGCCCAGATTTGGGTCAAAACTCGCCCAAAAAAGGGCCAAAGCAGGCACAGATTTTGGTTGCAAGGGCCAGGAAGGGCCTAAGCAGGCCCAGATTTGGTGAAAACAGTCAAAAAGGGTGAAAGCAGGCAAGATTTATGTCAAAAGTGGGTGGAAAAGGGCCAAAGCAGGCCCAGATTTGGGTTGAAACCACCTAGAAAGGGCCAAAGCACGCTGAGATTTGGGTCAAAACTGGCCCAAAAAGGGCCAAAGCACGCTGAGATTTGGGTCAAAGCTTTCAAAAAAATGGCTAAAGACGGCCCAGACTTTGGTGGAAATGATCCATAAAAGGCAAAGCACAGTGAGATTTGGATCAAAATGGGCAAAAAGAGTCAACGCAGGCCCAGGTTTGAGTCAAAACTGGACAAAAAAGGGCCAAAGAAGGCCCAGATTTCGTGCACACCTGGCCAGAAGAGCCAAAGCCGTCCCGGATTTGGGTCGAAAGTGGCCATAAAGGGAAATCCTCCCCCTGGGGAAGGGGCCAGGAAGGGGAAGGGGGCACAAGCGGGGGCTGGTCCCCCGGGAAAGCGGAGCCCCCACCGCCGTTTTTGTCACACCATCAACCACCGTGACAAGTACAAACAGCAACAGCCCAACCACAACCACCACCCACGGTGACACAGGGGGTGACAAAATCCCCCGCCGCAGCCCCCTCCTCTGCGGGGCCGCACGCCCCAGCGCCCACAGCCTCAGCTCCTCCCTCCTCTGCCCCCCAGAAGTGCCCCTAAAATATAAAAATAACCCCAGAATTGCCCCCAAACTGGGCATAAAGTGCAAATTATCCTCATATGTCCATTAAAAATGGCCATAAAATGCCAAAGCATCCCAATATTTCTCCCGAAAAGAGCTGTGAAGGGCAAATACAGGCAAACTTCGGGGTAAAAATGGCCCGAAAAGAAATTAAATCGCTCCTCTTCGGGGCAAAATTACCCCTAAAGGGCAAAACATCCCCCAACTCTGCACAAAAATAGCCACGAAATGCAGGGAAATGTCAATATTTAGGACCAAACGAGCAAGAAAGGGCAAAAGTATTCCCAAAGTTAAGGCATAAATTGTTGCGAAGGGAAAAGCATCCCCGGATTTGTGGGGGAAAAAAATGGTCAAAAAAGGGGAAAACATCCCATTAATCAGGGAAAAAATGGGCGTAAAAGAAAAAGCAGGGCCGGGTTGGGGGCAAAAGTGGCCACAAAGGGCCAAAGCAGGCCCGGATTTGGGGCAAAAGTGGCCACAAAGGGCCAAAGCAGGCCCAGATTTGGGGCAAAAGTGGGTTCCTCTACAGGCTCTTGGGCACCACGCAAAGGGGTCTGGGCTCCTCTACAGGCTCTTGGGCACCACGCAAAGGGGTCTGGGCTCCTCAAAGGGCTCTTGGCCACCACACTAAGGGGTCTGAGACTTCTTCAGAAGCTCTTGGCCACCACGCAAAGGGGCCTTGGAAAGGATCTGAGGTACTTGAAAGGCTCTTGGCCACCACACTAAGGGGTCTGGGCTCCTCGAAAGCCTCTTGGCCACCACACAAAGGGGTCTGGGGCTCCTCAAAAGGCTCTTGGCCACCACACAAAGGGGTCTGGGGCTCCTCAAAAGGCTCGTGGCCACCACGCAAAGGGGTCTGGGCCTTCTCCGGAAGCTCTTGGCCACCACACTAAGGGGTCTGGGCTCCTCAAAAGGCTCGTGGCCACCACACTAAGGGGTCTGGGGCTCCTCAAAAGGCTCTTGGCCACCACGCAAAGGGGTCTGGGGCTCCTCAAAAGGCTCGTGGCCACCACGCAAAGGGGTCTGGGGCTCCTCAAAAGGCTCGTGGCCACCACGCAAAGGGGTCTGGGGCTCCTCGAAAGGCTCTTGGCCACCACACAAAGGGGCCTTGGAAAGGATCTGAGGTACTTGAAAGGCTCTTGGCCACCACACTAAGGGTCTGGGCTCCTCAAAAGGCTCTTGGCCACCACGCAAAGGGGTCTGGGGCTCCTCAAAAGGCTCGCGGCCACCACACTAAGGGGTCTGGGGCTCCTCAAAAGGCTCTTGGACACCACGCAAAGGGGTCTGGGGCTCCTCAAAAGGCTCGTGGCCACCACACTAAGGGGTCTGGGGCTCCTCAAAAGGCTCGTGGCCACCACACAAAGGGGTCTGGGCCTTCTCCGGAAGCTCTTGGCCACCACACTAAGGGGTCTGGGCTCCTCAAAAGGCTCGTGGCCACCACACTAAGGGGTCTGGGCTCCTCAAAAGGCTCATGGCCACCACACTAAGGGGTCTGGGGCTCCTCAAAAGGCTCTTGGCCACCACGCAAAGGGGTCTGGGCTCCTCTACAGGCTCTTGGGCACCACGCAAAGGGGTCTGGGCTCCTCAAAAGGCTCTTGGCCACCACACTAAGGGGTCTGAGACTTCTTCAGAAGCTCTTGGCCACCACGCAAAGGGGCCTTGGAAAGGATCTGAGGTACTTGAATGGCTCTTGGCCACCACACTAAGGGTCTGGGCTCCTCAAAAGGCTCTTGGCCACCATGCAAAGGGGTCTGGGCTACTCAAAAGGCTCTTGCAAAGGATCTCAGCCCCTCGAAAGGCTCTTGGTCACCACACAAAGGGGTCTGGGGCTCCTCAAAAGGCTCTTGGCCACCTCACTAAGGGGTCTGGGCTCCTCAAAAGGCTCTTGGCCACCACACTAAGGGGTCTGGGCCTTCTCCGGAAGCTTTTGGCCACCACGCAAAGGGGTCTGGGCTCCTCAAAAGGCTCGTGGCCACCACACTAAGGGGTCTGGGGCTCCTCAAAAGGCTCATGGCCACCACACTAAGGGGTCTGGGGCTCCTCAAAAAGCTCTTGCAAAGGATCTGAGCTCCTCAAAAGGCTCTGGGCCGCCATGCAAAGGGGTCTGGGGCTTCTCCAGAAGCTCTTGGCTGCCACGGAAAGGGGTCTGGGCCTTCTCCAGAAGCTCTTGGCCACCACGCAAAGGGGTCTGGGCTCCTTGAAAGGCTCTTGCGAAGGATCTCAGCTCCTTGAAAGTCTCTTGGCCACCACAGAAAGGGGTCTAGGGCTTCTTCAGAAGCTCTTGGCCACCACACAATGGGGTCTGGGCTCCTCAAAAGGCTCTTACAAAGGATCTGAGCTCCTCAAAAGGCTCTTGGCCACCACACTAAGGGGTCTGGGGCTTCTTCAGAAGCTCTTGGCCACCACGCAAAGGGGCCTTGGAAAGGATCCGAGCTCCTCGAAAGGCTCTTGGCCACCACTCAAAGGGTCTGGGCTCCTCAAAAGGCTCTTGGCCACCACGCCAAGGGGTCTGGGGTTCCTCGAAAGGCTTTTGCGAAGGCTCTCAGCTCCTCAAAAGGCTCTTGGCCACCACACTGAGGGGTCTGGGGCTTCTCCAGAAGCTCTTGGCCACCACGCCAAGGGGTCTGGGGTTCCTCGAAAGGCCCTTGCGAGGGATCTGAGCTCCTCGAAAGACTCTGGGGCGCCACGCGCCGACTCCCACCTCCGAGCCCAGCCCGGCCGCGCCATCTGCGCCCACTGGAGCGCGGCGAAGGCTCCACCATCCATCCCTTGGGGGCCTGGGCGGGAGGACAACCCTCCAACGGTGGGTCAGGGGCGGGGGGGGTTTTTGCCAGCCGCCGGCGGGGCCCGGGGCCACCGTGAGCAGCTTTCGCGCAGTAGTAGGTGGCCGTGTCGTCGTCCCGGAGGCTGTTCATCTGCAGCGTGAGCGTGCTCTGGGAGTTGTCCCTGGAGAGGGTGAAGCGCCCCTTGACCGACGGCGCGTAGCCTGTGCTACCACCGCTGCAAATACCCGCGACCCACTCCAGCCCCTTCCCGGGGGCCTGTCGCACCCATTCCATGCTGACGCTGCTGAAGGTGAAGCCGGAGGCCTTGCAGCGGAGGGTGAGGGACCCCCCGGGTGTCTGTTGTCCCCCTCCGGACTCCACCAGCTGCACGGCCGCCATCAGCCCTGGGGAGGGAGGAAGGAGAGAATTGAGTCGCCCGCTCCCGCCGTCAACCCCCATCTCCGCGCCCGGGTGTGGGGGGAAAAACGGGGGTGAAGCGGGTCCGGGTCCTACCTGGGAGGGCGGCCAGGAGGAGGAGGAAGGTGGAAGCCAAGTGGACGCCCATGGCGGGACGAGGAGAAAGGGTTGAGGGTGGGGAAGGCCGGGGATGGTGCCACCATGGTGGGACCGGGGGGTTTTAAAGGCCGGCGGGCGGCGGGGATTTGCATGGGAAGGGGTCCGCCCCCCACCCCAACCCCCACCCCCAACCCCCACCTTCGCCGTGGGGGGCGGCGGCGTTTGAATGGCAAATCTCTTGCTCGTTAGCGGCGGGAATGCCTAATTGTTTAATTAGGGGGTCTCATGGGAGTTGGGGGATCGATGGGGGGGAATCGATGGCAGGTGGGGGCCGAGATTTAGTGTTTGTTTTTAATTGGCCGGGGGGTGGGGGGGGATTGGAATTGGTGGCAGGTGGCCGCCGAGTTGTTTAATTGCGAGGTCCCGAGGGAATTAATCCATCACGGTCGGACGCGCACCCCCGAAATTTTTAATTGCGACGTCTCCAGGGGATTAATCACGGTTAGACGCCCCCCCAGGTCGTTTAATTGCGAGGTCCCGAGGGAATTCATCAACGCCGTACGCCCATGTTTTTTAATTGCGATCTCTGGCGGGAGCTAATCAACGATGGCGCGCTCAATTTCTTAATTGCGATATCTGGAAGGAATTAATCAACGATATACACTCCAATTTTTTAATTGCGATATCCAGAGGGAATTAATCAACGATGCGCGCTCAATTTCTTAATTGCGATAATCTGGAAGGAATTAATCAACGATACGCGCTCAATTTTTTAATTGTGATATCCAGAGGGTGTTAATCAACGATACACACTCAATTTTTTAATTGTGATATCCAGAGGGTGTTAATCAACGATATACACTCAATTTTTTAATTGCGCTCTCTAGAGGGAATTAATCAACGCTACGCGCTCAATTTTTTAATTGTGATAAGTGGAAGCAATTAATCAACAACATGCACTCAATTTTTTAATTGCGATCTCTAGAGGGCGTTCATCAACGATACGCGCTCAATTTTTTAATTGCGATCTCTGGAGGGAATTAATCAACGATACGCACTCAATTTTTTAATTGCGATATCTAGAGGGAATTAATCAACGATTTACACTCAATTTTTTAATTGCGATCTCTGGAGGGAATTAACGATTTACACTCAATTTTTTAATTGCGATCTCTAGAGGGAATTAATCAATGATTTACACTCAATTTTTTAATTGCAATCTCTGGAGGGAATTAATCAACGATTTACACTCAATTTTTTAATTGCAATCTCTGGAGGGAATTAATCAACGATTTACACTCAATTTTTTAATTGCAATCTCTGGAGGGAATTAATCAACGATTTACACTCAATTTTTTAATTGCGATCTCTGGAGGGAATTAATCAACGATTTACACTCAATTTTTTAATTGCGATATCTGGAGGGAATTAATCAATGATTTACACTCAATTTTTTAATTGCAGTATCTGGAGGGAATTAATCAACGATATACACTCAATTTTTTAATTGCGATATCTGGAGGAAATTCATCAACGATATACACTCAATTTTTTAATTGCGATCTCTAGAGGGAGTTAATTAACGATACACCCCGAATCGTGATATCTCGTGGGAATTAATCGCTCACACCCCCCCACCCCCCACCCCCGGTTCTTTAATTGCAACGTTGCAATTAACAATTGCACCCCCGTGCCCTGACGGCGGGGGTACATCGAGTTAATTAATTAATTGCCGGCCCCCGCGCCCTCTTCTATCTTCCTTACCCCGCACTCATTAATTGCCAGAGCCCTAATGAATTCTTCACCCCGACGGATTTAATTAACGGCCTCTGCAATGCCCCGGTCGTTTATTCCCCCTGATTAATTTAATTACAGTCTCGCCAGAGCCCTCATCATTTATTTAGACCGGATTTTTTAATTGCGGTCTCTGCGTGCCCTGATCAGTTAATTCCCCCCGATCAATTTAATTACTATCTCTGCGGTGCCCTGATTAATTATTTGCCCCGATTAAATTAATTGCAAGCTCTGCAGTACCCTGATTAATTATTCCCCCTGATTAATTTAATTACAATCCCTGCGGTGGCCTGATCATTTAATTCCCCCTGATTAATTTAATTGCAAGCTCTGCAGTGCCCTGATTAATTATTCCCCCTGATTAATTTAATTGCAACCGCTGCGGTGCCCTGATTAATTATTTGCCCCGATTAAATTAATTGCAAGCTCTGCAGTACCCTGATTAATTATTCCCCCTGATTAATTTAATTGGAACCGCTGCGGTGCCCTGATCATTTAATTCCCCCTGATTAATTTAATTACTATCTCTGCGGTGCCCTGATTAATTATTTGCCCCGATTAAATTAATTGAAGCTCTGCAGTGCCCTGATTAATTATTTACCCCGGTTAATTTAATTACAACCTCTGCAGTGCCCTGATCGTTTATTTGCCCTGATTAATTTAATTGCAACCTCTGCGGTGCCCTGATTAATTATTTGCTCCGATTAATTTAATTACAATCTCTGCGGTGCCCTGATCATTTAATCTGCGGTGCCCTGATCATTTAATTACCCCTAATTAATTTAATTACTATCTCTGCGGTGCCCTGATTAATTATTTGCCCCGATTAAATTAATTGCAAGCTCTGCAGTACCCTGATTAATTATTTGCCCCGATTAAATTAATTACAATCTCTGCAGTGCCCTGATCATTTAATTCCCCCTGATTAATTTAATTACAATCTCTGCGGTGCCCTGATTAATTATTTGCCCCGATTAATTTAATTACAATCTCTGCAGTGCCCTGATCATTTAATTCCCCCTGATTAATTTAATTGCAACCTCTGCGGTGCCCTGATTAATTATTTGCTCCGATTAATTTAATTACAACCTCTGCAGTGCCCTGATCGTTTATTCGCCCTGATTAATTTAATTACTATCTCTGCGGTGCCCTGATTAATTATTTGCCCCAATTAAATTAATTACAATCTCTGCAGTGCCCTGATCATTTAATTCCCCCTGATTAATTTAATTACAATCTCTGCAGTGCCCTGATCATTTATTCGCCCTGATTAATTTAATTACAATCTCTGCGGTGCCCTGATCATTTAATTCCCCCTGATTAATTTAATTGCAACCTCTGCGGTGCCCTGATTAATTATTGACCCCGATTAATTTAATTACAATCTCTGCAGCGCCCTTATCATTTATTCGCCCTGATTAATTTAATTGCGGTCTCTGCGGTGCCCTGATTAATTATCGACCCCGATTAATTTAATTGCGAGCTCCGCAGGGCACGTTTGTGGCTTTTTTTTTTTTTAAAATTATTATTTTATTTTTATTTTTTTTAACGTAATTTTTTAATTGCGGGATTTTGCCGGGCGACTCGTTAATTCTTCGGGCTCGATTATTTAATTGCCGGCTCTGCTTCGCCCCCGTCACTTCTTAATTATTTAATTGCCTTCCCCTGTTGATCGCGGTCGAGTTCTTTAATTGCCGCCGCTGCAGCTGGCCCGCTGCTGACGTCATCGGCTTTGTTTTGGGGTAAAAAGGCCGGAAATGAGGGTTTCGGTTTCTCCTTCCCTTCCCCCCCGCCCTGCTCTAAGGCCTCCCTCGCCCTGGGGCATCGAATTGGGGGAAAATAAGGAGATTTTGGGGGCTCGGGATAAGGATTTGATGCTGGGGATAAGGATTTGGGGCCGATAATGGGATTTTGGGGCCAATCCGCTGGTTTGGGGGCGGGGAATGTTAGGATTTTGGGATGCTGAGGGTGAGGCAAGGATTTGGGGAAAACGTTGAGATTTTTGGTATGGGGGGGCAGGGGATGGTGATGCCCGGAGCAAGGAATTGGGGGAGGATGCTGGGATTTCGGGGAAATCCCGGGACGCCCGACGCTTGGGGCGAGGATTTGGGGGAGATGCTTGGGATTTTGGGGGAAAACCGATGTCGGGGCTCAGGAGAGGGCTCTGGGCTTGGAGCAAAGATTTTGGGGAAGATTCCGGGTGTCTGTTGCCCCAATCCGTAGCGGAGCTGCTGAAGGTGGAGCCGGAACCTTTGAAAGAGGCGGGGCAGGACACCGTTTTGGGGCCAAAACAGTCAAGACGTGGGGTAACCGTTCATGTTCTGGGGCAAACGGTTGAGGTTTTGCCCCAAAACCAGTTAAGGGTTTGGGGTGAACAGTGAAGATTTGGGACAACATTGGTTGAATTTGGGGCAAACGTTGGAGACTTGGGGCAAAACCAGTCAAGATTTTGGGTGACTGTTCACGTTTTGTGGGAAATTGTTTAGGTTTAGGGCAAAGAGTTGAGGTTTGGGGCAAAACTGGTCAAGCGTGTGTGACAAAAAGTCAAGATTTGGGACAAAATTGGTTGAATCTGCGGCAAACAGTCAAGACTTGGGGCAAATCGGTTTGACTCTTGTGATAAATGTTTTGGATTTGGGGTAAATGGTTGTGGTTTGGGGCAAGTGGACGATATTTGGGATGAAAGCCCTCGAGGTTTAGGGCAAAAATGGTCAGGTTTGGGATAAATGGTCAAGGTTTGGAGCAGAAGTGTTCAAGATATTGGTGGAGAGCATTGAAGGTTTGGGGCAAGAAGGGTGGAGGTTTGGGGCAGAAATGGTCGAGGTTTGGTGCCAATCATTTGAGATTTGGGGATAAAATGGTCGAGATTTGGTGCAAATGGTCAAGGACTGGGGCAAATGGTCAAGAGTTGGGTCAAACCATGGAGGTCTGGTGAGAAATTTGTCAGGGTTTGATGATAATGGTTGAGATTTGGGGCAAAAATGGTCGACTGGGGCAAAATCGGTCGATGAGGGGACAAAAGTGGTCGAGGTTTGTGGCAAATGCTCCAGATTTGGGCCAAGAAGGGTTGATCTGGGGACACAGCACAGGGATGTTGTTCCATGGGGCTGGGGTTGGTGCCACCACCACCAGCATAACATTTCGCGCAGTAGTAGGTGGCCGTGTCGTCGTCCCGGAGGCTGTTCATCTGCAGCGTGAGCGTGCTCTGGGAGTCGTCCTTGGAGATGGTGAAGCGCCCCTTGACCGACGGCGCCTATCTTGTGGTACCACCACCATAGCTAATACCTGCGACCCACTCCAGCCCCTTCCCGGGGGCCTGTCGCACCCATTCCATGCTGACACTGCTGAAGGTGAAGCCGGAGGCCTTGCAGCGGAGGGTGAGGGACCCCCCGGGTGTCTGGAGGCCTCCTCCGGACTCCATCAGCTTTTTCCAGGGAAAAAGCGGTCGAGATATTGGCCAAACCCATTGAAGGTTTGGGTCAACATTGGTGGAGGTTTGCGGAAAAAATGGTTGAGGTTTAGTGCCAGTTGTTTGAGATTTGGGTCAAAAATGGTCAAGGTTTGGTGCGAATGGTCAAGGTTTGGGGGAAATGGTCAGGAGTTGTTGCAAACCATGGAAGTCTGGGGCAAAAACGGTCAGGGTTTGGTGTAAACAGTGAAGATTTGGGCCAACATTGGTTGAATTTGAAGCAAATGGTTGACACTTGGGGCAAAACCATTCAACTTTGGGACAAATGTTTTGGATTTGGGGTAAACGGTTGACTTTTGGGGAAGCGGATGATATTTGGGACAAAAGCCCTCGAGGTTTAGGGCACAAATGGTCAGGTTTGGGATAAATGGTCAAGGTTTGGAGCAGAAGTGGTCGAGATATTGGTCGAGAGCATTGAAGGTTTGGGGCAAGAAGGGTGGAGGTTTGGGGCAGAAATGGTTGAGGTTTGGTGCCAATCATTTGAGATTTGACGCAAAAATGGTCAAGATTTGGTGCAAATGGTCAAGGTTTGGGGCGAATGGTCAAGAGTTGGGTCAAACCATGGAGGTCTGGTGAGAAATCGGTCAGGGTTTGCTGCAACCGGTTGAGGTTTGGGGCAAAAGTGGTCGAGGTTTGTGGCAAATGCTCCAGGTTTGGGCCAAGAAGGGTTGATTTGGGGACACAGCACAGGGGTGTTGTTCCATGGGGCTGGGGTTGGTGCCACCACCATAAGCATCACCATCAGCATTACCAGCACCAGAACCACCACCACTACTTTTCGCGCAGTAGTAGGTGGCCGTGTCGTCGTCCCGGAGGCTGTTCATCTGCAGCGTGAGCGTGCTCTGGGAGTTGTCCCTGGAGAGGGTGAAGCGCCCCTTGACCGACGGCGCGTAGTTTGTGTAACTACCATCGTTGGCAATACGTGCAACGAACTCAAGCCCCTTCCCGGGGGCCTGTCGCATCCATCCCATGCCTTTGCTGCTGAAGGTGAAGCCGGAGCCCTTGCAGCGGAGGGTGAGGGACCCCCCGGGTGTCTGGAGGCCCCCTCCGGACTCCACCAGCTGCACGGCCGCCATCAGCCCTGGGGAGGGAGGAAGGAGAGAATTGAGTCGCCCGCTCCCGCCGTCAACCCCCATCTCCGCGCCGGGGTGTGGGGGGAAAAACGGGGGTGAAGTGGGGCCGGGTCCTACCTGGGAGGGCGGCCAGGAGGAGGAGGAAGGTGGAAGCCAAGTGGACGCCCATGGTGGGACGAGGACGTGGCGAGGGCGAAAGGCTGAGGGATGGGGTCTCCAGTGTGGACAGAAGACGTCCGAGGGGGGATCTTCTCAACGCTGACGAACGCTGAGAGGGGGGGTGTCAGGAGGACGGGGCCGGGCTCTTCCCAGTGGTGCCCGGGGACAGGACGAGGGGTGACGGGCACCAACTTGACCGTGGGAAGTTCCACCTCAAGGCGAGGAGGAACCTCTTTGCTGTGGGGGTGGCAGAGCCCTGGCACAGGCTGCCCAGAGAGGTGGGGGAGTCTCCGTCTCCGGAGCCATTCCCAACCCGCCCGGACGCGTTCCTGTGCCACCTGCTCTGGGTGACCCTGCTCTGGCCGGGGCTTGGACCGGGTGATCTCCAGAGGTCCCTTCCCCCCGCCACCAGTGTGGGATTCTGTGACATTGGCCAAACCCAATGAAGGTTTGGGGCAAGAACGGAGCAGTTGCCCCATTTTTGGGGCAAAAGTGGTCGAGGTTTGGTGCAAACGGTCAAGGTTTGGTGCAAAAGGTGAAGAGTTGTGGCAAACCATGGAGGTCTGGGGCAAAATCGGTCAGAGTTTGATGCCAACGGTTGAGATTTGGGGCCAACGCGGTCAAGACTTGGGGTAACCGTTCATGTTCTGGGGCAAATGGTTGAGGTTTGCCCCAAAACCAGTCAAGGGTTTGGAGAAAGAGTGAAGATTTGGGCCCACATTGGGTGAATCTGGGGCAAAGGGTTGAGAGCTGGGGCCAAACCAGTCAAGACTTGGGGCAAAACTGTTGGCGTTTTGGGGCAAATGCTTTAGGTTGAATTTGGGGCAAAACCGGTCAAGATTTGGTGCACCCCCCTTTGAGCGTTGGGGCAAATGGTTGGGATTTGGGGCAGAGGGTTGGGATTTCAGGCAAAAGCAGTGAAGGTTGGGGCCAAAGCGTTGAGGCTTGGGGCAAGGTTGGGTGTTGGGTGTGGGGCTGAGGGCCGGGTGCGGGGTTTGGGGAAGCTGCTGGGACCCACGGCAGGGATGTTGGGGTCGGTGCCGGGGCGCGGGCTCGGGGCAGGCAGAGGCAGCGGCTGGAGCCGTCCCAGAGGGCCGGGGGCTGCCAGGCATCGCTGCCTCCTGTCCCCCACGGGGACGCGACTCGCCGGCGCGTTTCCTGAGCAGACGCCGGCTCAGAGCCACCACCATCAGCAGCTTTCGCGCAGTAGTAGGTGGCCGTGTCGTCGTCCCGGAGGCTGTTCATCTGCAGCGTGAGCGTGCTCTGGGAGTCGTCCTTGGAGATGGTGAAGCGCCCCTTGACCGACGACGCGTAGTAGGCGCTACCACTACTGTAAATACTCGCGACCCACTCGAGCCCCTTCCCGGGGGCCTGTCGCACCCATTGCATGTAGGAGCTGCTGAAGGTGAAGCCGGAGGCCTTGCAGCGGAGGGTGAGGGACCCCCCCGGGTGTCTGGAGGCCCCCTCCGGACTCCACCAGCTGCACGGCCGCCATCAGCCCTGGGGAGGGAGGAAGGAGAGAATTGAGTCGCCTGCTCCCGCCATCGCCCCCCATCTCCGTGCCTCCACCAAAAAGGGTCGAGGATTGGGTCGAAGGGTTGAGATTTGGGGCAAAAGCTGTTGAGATTTGGGTCAAAAATGGTCAAGGTTTGGTGCGAATGGTCAAGGTTTGGGGGAAATGGTCAAGAGTTGCTGCAAACTGTGGAAGTCTCAGGCAAAACCAGTCAGAGTTTGATGCAAATGGTTTAGATTTGGGGCCAAAGTGGTCAAGACTTGGGGTAACCGTTCATGTTCTGGGGCAGATGGTTGAGCTTTGCCCCAAAACCACTCAAGGGTTTGGTGTAAACAGTAAAGACTTGGGACAACATTGGTTGAATTTGGGGCAAACGTTTGAGACTTGGGGCAAAACCAGTCAAGATTTTGGGTGACGGTTCATGTTTTGTGGGAAATTGTTTAGGTTTGGGGCAAAGAGTTGAGGTTTGGGGCAAAACCGGTCAAGGGTTTGTGCCACAAAGTCAAGATGTGGGATAAAATTGGTTGAATTTGAGCAAATGGTTGAGACTTGGGTCAAAACCAGTCAATAGTTGGGGCAAAACCATTCAACATTGGGGTAAATGGTTGGGATTTGGGGCAAGCGGACAATATTTGGGAGAAAAGCCCTCGAGGTTTAGGGCACAAATGGTCAGGTTTGACAGAAATAGTCAAGGTTTGGAGCAAAAGTGGTGGAGATATTGGCCAAAACCCATGAAGGTTTGGGGCAAGAAGGGTGGAGGTTTGGGGCAGAAATAGTCGAGGTTTGGTGCCAATCATTTGAGATTTGGGGATAAAATGGTCAAGCTTTGGTGCAAATGGTCAAGGTTTGTGGCAAACGGTCAAGAGTTGGGTCAAACCATGGAGGTCTGGTGAGAAATCGGTCAGGGTTTGATGATAATGGTTGAGATTTGGGGCAAAAATGGTCGACTGGGGCAAAATCGGTCGATGAGGGGACCCAACACAGGGAAGTTGGGACACGGTGCCGGGGCTGGTGCCACCAACATAACCAGCACCAGCACCGTAAGCACATTTCGCGCAGTAGTAGGTGGCCGTGTCGTCGTCCCGGAGGCTGTTCATCTGCAGCGTGACCGTGCTCTGGGAGTTGTCCCTGGAGATTGTGAAGCGCCCCTTGACCGACGGCGCGTAGCCTGTGCTACCACCGCTGCTAATATACGCGACCCACTCGAGCCCCTTCCCGGGCGCCTGTCACATCCATTCCATGCTGACGCTGCTGAAGGTGAAGCCGGAGGCCTTGCAGCGGAGGGTGAGGGACCCCCCGGGTGTCTGTTGTCCCCCTCCGGACTCCACCAGCTGCACGGCCGCCATCAGCCCTGGGGAGGGGGCAGAAGGGAGACCCCCCATCTCCCCCTGCTCCTGGCTCCAGGCTGGATCCAACCTCGGGGGAGAAAATCTGGGGTCCTGGGGGGGAGGGTCTGGGCCTTGGAAGGGGCCTGGGCTCTGGGTAGGGTTCCAAGACACACAACAAAGGGATTTTGGGCCAAAACCAGTTGAGATTTGCTGCAAACATCAAGGGTTGAGGCAAAAGTGGTCGAGGTTTGGTGCAAACAGTTGAGGTTTGGCCCAAAACCAGTCAAAAGTTTGGGGTAAAGAGTCAAGATTTGGGCCAACATTGGCTGAATTTGGGGCAAACAGGTGACACTTGCGGAAAAGCAGTCAAGACTTGGGGTAATCCTTCATGTTTTGGGGCAAATAGTTGAGGTTTTGCCTAAAACTGGTCAAGGGTTTGGAGTGAACAGTCAAGATTTGGGCCCACAGTGGTTGAATTTGGGGCAAACAGTTGAGAGTTGGGGCAAAACCAGTCAAGATTTTGGGTGACCGTTCAGGTTTTGTGGGAAATTGTTTCGGTTTGGGGCAAAGAGTTGAGGTTCGTCCCAAAACCAGTCAAGGGTTTGGTGTAAACAGTGAAGATTTGGGCCAACATTGGTTGAATCTGGGGCAAACAGTTGAGAGTTGGGGCAAAACCAGTCACGACTTGGGGCAGAACCATTTGAGTGCTGGGGCAAATGGTTGAGACTTGGGGCAAGCAGATGGTATTTGGGACAAAAGCCCTCGAGTTTTAGGGCCAAAATGGTCAGGTTTGGGATAAACAGTCAAGGTTTTGGCCAAAAGAGGTGGAGAGTTGCCCCCAGTCCATGGCGCAGCTGCTGGAGATGGAGCCAGAGCCCCTGCAGACGAGGGTGAGGGCAAAGATTTGGGCCAAAAGCCAAGGCTTTGGGGGCCCGGACTCGCTCCGAGACCTGGGTCTTTGTGCAAGGGTTTGAGGGAGATGGCGGGATGTGGGGACACGGTGCCAGGGCTGGTGCCACCACCGTAACCACAACCACCACTATTACATTTCGCGCAGTAGTAGGTGGCCGTGTCGTCGTCCCGGAGGCTGTTCATCTGCAGCGTGAGCGTGCTCTGGGAGTTGTCCCTGGAGATGGTGAAGCGCCCCTTGACCGACGGCGCGTAGTAGGTGCCACTACCATCGCTGGCAATACGTGCAACAAACTCGAGCCCCTTCCCGGGGGCCTGTCGCACCCATCCCATGCCGTAGCTGCTGAAGGTGAAGCCGGAGCCCTTGCAGCGGAGGGTGAGGGACCCCCCGGGTGTCTGGAGGCCCCCTCCGGACTCCACCATCTGCACGGCCGCCATCAGCCCTGGGGAGGGAGGAAGGAGAGAATTGAGTCGCCCGCTCCCGCCGTCTCCCCCCATCTCCGCGCCCGGGTGTGGGGGAAAGGGGGTGAGCGGGTCCGGGTCCTACCTGGGAGGGCGGCCACGAGGAAGGCGGAGGGGGCTGATGCGCCATGGGTGCTGCTGGGGGGGCCCAGGGGGGTCCTATTGGTCAGGGGGATGGTGCAACGGTCGAGGTTTGGTGCCGAGAGTCGGGGTCTGGGGCAACAGCGATCGAGACGAGAGGGAAATGGTCAAGGTTGGGGTCAAAGGGTTGAGATCTGGGGCAAAAGCGCTTGAGGTTTAATTCAGGAATGGTCAGGTTTGGGGCAGAAGGTCAAGGTTTGTGGCAGAAGCCATCGAGATACTGGCCAAACCCATTGAAGTTTTGGGGCAACATTGGTGGAGGTTTGGGGAAATAATGGTTGAGGTTTCCTGCAAGTCGTTTGAGATTTGGGTCAAAAATGGTCAAGATTTGGTGCGAATGGTCAAGGTTTGGGGGAAATGGTCAAGAGTTGTTGCAAACCATGGAAGTCTGGGGCAAAAAATGATCAGAGTTTGATGCAAACGGTTGAGATTTGGGGCCAAAACGGTCAAGACTTGGGGTAACCGTTCATGTTTTGGGGCAAGTGGTTGAGGTTTGGGGAAAAACCAGTCAAGGGTTTGGTGTAAACAGTGAAGATTTGGGCCAACATTGGTTGAATTTGGGGCAAAGGGTTGAGAGTTGGGTCAAAACCAGTCAAGACTTGGGGCAAAACCATTCAACACTGGGGCAAACGGTTGAGATTTGTGGCAAGCGGACTATATTTGGGAGAAAAGCCTTGAGGCTTAGGGTAAAAATAATCAGGTTTGAGAGAAATAGTCAAGGTTTGGAGCAAAAGTGGTTGAGATATTGGCCAAAACCCATGAAGTTTTGGGTCAAGAAGGGTGGAGGTTTGGGACAGAAATGGTCGAGGTTTGGTGCCAATCATTTGAGATTTGGGGTGAAAATGGTCAAGGTTTGGGGCAAATGGTCAAGAGTTGGGTCAAACCATGGAGGTCTGGTGAGAAATTGGTCAGGGTTTGCTGCAACCGGTTTAGACTTGGGGTAGAAATAGTCGAGGCTTAGGAGAAATGCTTCAGATTTGGGCCAAGAAGGGTTGATTTGGGGACACAGCACAGGGATGTTGTTCCATGGAGAAGGGGTTGGTGCCACCACCACCAGCATAACATTTCGCGCAGTAGTAGGTGGCCGTGTCGTCGTCCCGGAGGCTGTTCATCTGCAGCGTGAGCGTGCTCTGGGAGTTGTCCCTGGAGATGGTGAAGCGCCCCTTGACCGACGACGCGTACCATGTGGTACCACCAGTGTTGCGAATCTCCGCGACGTACTCGAGCCCCTTCCCGGGGGCCTGTCGCACCCAGAACATGTTGAAGCTGCTGAAGGTGAAGCCGGAGCCCTTGCAGCGGAGGGTGAGGGACCCCCCGGGTGTCTGTTGTCCCCCTCCGGACGCCACCAGCTGCACGGCCGCCATCAGCCCTGGGGAGGGAGGAAGGAGAGAATTGAGTCGCCCGCTCCCGCCGTCGTCCCCCATCTCCGCGCCCGAGTGTGGGGGAAAGGGGGTGAGCGGGGCCGGGTCCTACCTGGGAGGGCGGCCACGAGGAAGGCGGAGGGGGCTGATGCGCCATGGGTGCTGCTGGGGGGGCCCAGGGGGGTCCTATTGGTCAGGGGGATGGTGAAACCGTCGAGGTTTGGTGCCAAGAGTCGAGGTCTGGGGCAACAGCGATTGAGACGAGAGGGAAATGGTGGAGGTTTGGGGGGAAAATGGTCGAGGATTGGGTGAAATGCTGAGATTTGCGGCATAAGCTGTGGAGGTTTACATCAGGAACGGTCAGGTTTGGGGCAAATGGTCAAGAGTTGGGACACACCATGGAGGTCTGGGGCAGAAACGGTCGGGGTTTGGTGCCAACGGTTGAGGTTTGGCCCAAAACCAGTCAAGGGTTTTGGGTGAACAGTCAAGATTTGGGCCAACATCGGTTGAATTTGTGGCAAACAGTTGGGACTTGCGTCAAAACCAGTCAAGATTTTGGGTGACCATTCACATTTTGTGGGAAATCGTTTAGGTTTGGGGCAAAACCGGTCAAGGATTTGTGGCAAAAAGTCAAGATTTGGGCCAAAACTGGTTGAATTTGAAGCAAATGGTTGAAACTTGGGTCAAAACCAGTCAATAGTTGAGGCAAAACCATTCAACATTGGGGCACATGGTTGGGATTTGGGGCAAACAATTGAGATTAGGGGCAAGGGGACGACATTTGGGACAAAAGCCCTTGAGGTTTAGGGAACAAATGGTCAGGTTTGAGGGAAACAGTCAAGGTTTGGAGCAAAAGTGGTCGAGATATTGGTGGAGAGCATTGAAGGTTTGGGGCAAGAAGGGTGGAGGTTTGGGGCACAAATGGTCGAGGTTTGGTGCCAATCATTTGAGATCTGGGGCAAAAATGGTCAAGATTTGGTGCAAATGGTCAAGGTTTGTGGCGAATGGTCAAGAGTTGGGTCAAACCATGGAGGTCTGGTGAGAAATCGGTCAGGGTTTGCTGCAACCGGTTGAGATTTGGGGTAGAAATAGTCGAGGCTTAGGAGAAATGCTTCAGATTTGGGCCAAGAAGGGTTGATTTGGGGACACGGCACAGGGATGTTGTTCCATGGAGAAGGGGTTGGTGCCACCACCACCAGCATAACTTTTCGCGCAGTAGTAGGTGGCCGTGTCGTCGTCCCGGAGGCTGTTCATCTGCAGCGTGAGCGTGCTCTGGGAGTTGTCCCTGGAGATGGTGAAGCGCCCCTGGACCGACGCCGCGTATTCCGTGTAACTACCACCGCTGTTAATACTCGTGACGAACTCCAGCCCCTTCCCAGGCGCCTGTCGCACCCAAGCCATGCCGACGCTGCTGAAGGTGAAGCCGGAGCCCTGGCAGGACACGTCCTGGGACAGGGTCCATGGCTCATGGTAGATTTTGGGGGCCCGTTCAAGGGTTCTGGGCACCCCGCGGGGGTCTGTGGTGGGTGCGGGGGTGTGGGGAAGGCGCCGGGATGTTGGGATGCAGGACAGGGGGGTTGAGGCTGGGGGCAAAGGGTTCCATCAACGTGTTGGGATGCGGGAAGAGTTTGAGTTGACTGGTGGGACGTACCCTGTGTCACCACCATCACTCTCAATACCCGCGACGAACTCCAGCCCCTTCCCGGGGGCCTGTCGCATCCATCCCATGGCGAAGCTGCTGAAGGTGAAGCCGGAGCCCTTGCAGCGGAGGGTGAGGGACCCCCCGGGTGTCTGTTGTCCCCCTCCGGACTCCACCAGCTGCACGGCCGCCATCAGCCCTGGGGAGGGGGCAGAAGGGAGACCCCCCAGCTCCCCCTGCTCCTGGCTCCAGGCTGGTTCCAACCTCGGGGGAGAAAATCTGGGGTCCTGGGGGGGAGGGTCTGGGCCTTGGAAGGGGCCTGGGCTCTGGGTAGGGTTCCAAGACACAGAAGAAAGGATTTTTGGGGCCAAAACCAGTCGAGATTTGCTGCAAACGTCAAGGGTTGAGGTAGAAGTGGTCACGTTTTCCTGCAAACTGTTGAGATTTGGGCCAAAACCAGTCAAGGGTTTCAGGTCAACAGTCAAGATTTGGGCCAACGTTGGTCGAATTTGGGGCAAACGTTTGAGTCTTGGGGCAAAACCTGTCAAGATTTTGGGTGACGGTTCACGTTTTGTGGGAAATTGTTGAGGTTTCGGGCAAAGAGTTGAGACTTGGGGCAAAATTGGTTGAATTTGAAGCAAATGGTTGAAACTTGGGGCAAAAGCAGTCAAGACTTGGGGCAAATCCGTTTTGGATTTGGGGTAAATGCTTGTGATCTGGGGCAAGGGGAGGGTATTTCTGGCAAAAGCCCTCAAGGTTTAGAGCAAAAACGGTCAGGTTCGGGATAAATGGTCAAGGTTTGGAGCAGAAGTGTTCAAGATATTGGTCAAGAGCATTGAAGGTTTGGGGCAAGAAGGGTGGAGGTTTGGGGCAGAAATGGTTGAGGTTTGGTGCCAATCATTTGAGATTTGGGGATAAAATGGCCAAGGTTTGGGGCGAATGGTCAAGAGTTGGGTCAAACCACGGAGGTCTGGTGAGAAATCGGTCAGGGTTTGATGATAATGGTTGAGATTTGGGGCAAAAGTGGTCGACGTCTGGGGCAAAATTGGTCGATGAGGGGACCCAACACAGGGAAGGTGGGACACGGTGTCGGGGAAGGTGCCACCACCATAACAACCACCACCACAACTAGTCTTCGCGCAATAGTAGGTGGCCGTGTCGTCGTCCCGGAGGCTGTTCATCTGCAGCGTGAGCGTGCTCTGGGAGTTGTCCCTGGAGATGGTGAAGCGCCCCTTGACCGACGGCGCGTAGTAGGCGCTACCACTACTGTAAATACCCGCGACCCACTCGAGCCCCTTCCCGGGGGCCTGTCGCACCCAGTACATGTCGAAGCTGCTGAAGGTGAAGCCGGAGCCCTTGCAGCGGAGGGTGAGGGACCCCCCGGGTTTCTGGAGGCCCCCTCCGGACGCCACCAGCTGCACGGCCGCCATCAGCCCTGGGGAGGGAGGAACGAGAGAATTGAGTCGCCCGCTCCCGCCGTCGCCCCCCATCTCCGTGCCCCCACCAAAAATGGTCGAGGATTGGGTCAAAGGGTTGAGATTTGGGGCAAACTGGTGGAGGTTTACGTCAGGAATGGTTGGGTTTGGTGCAAATGGTCAAGGTTTGGGGGAAATGGTCACGAGTTGTTGCACACCATGGAGGTCTGGGGCAGAAACGGTCAGGGTTTGATGCCAACGGTTGAGATTTGGGTCCTGGGGTCTCTGGGACCTGGACGGGGTCTGGGCTCTGTGTCGGGTTCCGGATCCCAGAGCAAAGGGATTTGGGGCTCAAAACCCGTCAAGGTTTGGTGCCAATTGTTGGAGACTTGGGGCAAAACCAGTTGAGACTTGGGCCCAAACTGGTGAAGGTGGGGACAGAGTGTGGGGCCGTTGGGTGACAACGCCGGGGTTGGTGCCACCAGAAGAGGAACCTCTTTGCTGTGGGGGTGGCAGAGCCCTGGCACAGGCTGCCCAGAGAGGTGGGGGAGTCTCTGTCTCCGGAGCCATTCCCAACCCGCCCGGACGCGTTCCTGTGCCACCTGCTCTGGGTGACCCTGCTCTGGCCGGGGCTTGGACCAGGTGATCTCCAGAGGTCCCTTCCCCCCCCACCAGTCTGGGATTCTGTGACATTGGCCAAAGCCAATGAAGGTTTGGGGCAAGAACGGAGCATTTGTCCCATTTTTGGGTCAAAAGTGGTCGAGGTTTGGTGCAAATGGTCAAGGTTTGGGGCCAAAGGTCAAGAGTTGTGGCAAACCATGGAGGTCTGGGGCAAAATCGGTCAGAGTTTGATGTGAACGGTTGAGGTTTGGGGCAAAACGGTCAAGGGTTTGTGGCAAAAAGTCAACATTTGGGCCAAAATTGGTTGAATTTGAAACAAATGGTTGAGACTTGGGTCAAAACCAGTCAAGACTTGGGGCAAAACCACTTGAATGCTGGGGCAAATGGTTGGGATTTGGGGCAAATGGTTGAGATTTGGGAAAGCAGACAATATTTGGGACAAAAGCCCTCGAGGTTTAGGGCAAAAATGGTCAGGTTCGGGATAAGTGGTCAAGGTTTGGAGCAGAAGTGGTCGAGATATTGGTCGAGAGCATTGAAGGTTTGGGGCAAGAAGGGTGGAGGTTTGGGGCAGAAATGGTGGAGGTTTGGTGCCAGTCATTTGAGATCTGGGGCGAGAATGGTCAAGGTTTGGTGCAAATGGTCAAGGTTTGTGGCGAATGGTCAAGAGTTGGGTCAAACCATGGAGGTCTGGTGAGAAATCGGTCAGAGTTTGATGATAATGGTTGAGATTTGGGGCGAAATCGGTCGATCGGGGACCCAACACAGGGAAGTTGGGACACGGTGTCGGGGTTGGTGCCACCACCATAATACCAACCACCATAATCAGCTTTCGCGCAGTAGTAGGTGGCCGTGTCGTCGTCCCGGAGGCTGTTCATCTGCAGCGTGAGTGTGCTCTGGGAGTTGTCCCTGGAGAGGGTGAAGCGCCCCTTGACCGACGGCGCGTAGTAGGCGCTACCACCACTGCCGCTAATAACCGCGACCCACTCGAGCCCCTTCCCGGGCGCCTGTCGCACCCAGGACATCTCGACGCTGCTGAAGGTGAAGCCGGAGGCCTTGCAGCGGAGGGTGAGGGACCCCCCGGGTGTCTGTTGTCCCCCTCCGGACTCCACCAGCTGCACGGCCGCCATCAGCCCTGGGGAGGGGGCAGAAGGGAGCCCCCCCAGCTCCCCCTGCTCCTGGCTCCAGGCTGGTTCCAACCTCGGGGGAGAAAATCTGGGGTCCTGGGGGGGAGGGTCTGGGCCTTGGAAGGGGCCTGGGCTCTGGGTAGGGTTCCAAGACACAGAAGAAAGGGATTTTGGGCCAAAACCAGTCGAGTTTTGCTGCAAACGTCAAGGGTTGAGGTAGAAGTGGTCACGTTTTCCTGCAAACCGTTGAGATTTGGGCCAAAACCAGTCAAGGGTTTCAGGTCAACAGTCAAGATTTGGGCCAACGTTGGTCGAATTTGGGGCAAACGTTTGAGTCTTGGGGCAAAACCAGTCAAGATTTTGGGTGACGGTTCACGTTTTGTGGGAAATTGTTGAGGTTTGGGGAAAAGAGTTGAGGTTTGGGGCAAAAGCGGTCAAGGCTTTGTGGCAAAAAGTCAAGATTTGGGATAAAATTGGTTGAAGTTGGGGCAAATGGTTGAAACTTGGGGCAAAAGCAGTCAAGACTTGGGGCAAATCCGTTTGACTTTTGTGGCAAATGTTTTGGATTTGGGGTAAATGCTTGTGATTTGGGGCAAGGGGAGGGTATTTCTGGCAAAAGCCCTAGAGGTTTAGGGCAAAAATGGTCTGGTTTGAGAGAAAGAGTCAAGGTTTGGAGCAAAAGTGGTCGAGATATTGGCCAAAACCCATGAAGTTTTGGGGCAAGAAGGGTGGAGGTCTGGGGCACAAATGGTCGAGGTTTGGTGCCAATCGTTTGAGATTTGGGGATAAAATGGTCGAGATTTGGTGCAAATGGTCAAGGTTTGTGGCAAACGGTCAAGAGTTGGGTCAAACCATGGAGGTCTGGTGAGAAATCGGTCAGGGTTTGATGATAATGGTTGAGATTTGGGGCAAAAATGGTCGACTGGGGCAAAATTGGTCGATGAGGGGACCCAACACAGGGAAGTTGGGACACGGTGCTGGGGCTGGTGCCACCACCATAACCAGCACCAGCACCGTAAGCACATTTCGCGCAGTAGTAGGTGGCCGTGTCGTCGTCCCGGAGGCTGTTCATCTGCAGCGTGAGCGTGCTCTGGGAGTTGTCCCTGGAGATGGTGAAGCGCCCCTTGACCGACGGCGCGTAGTCGGTGCTACCACCAGCATTAATCTCCGCAACGTACTCGAGCCCCTTCCCGGGGGCCTGTCGCACCCAGAACATGTTGAAGCTGCTGAAGGTGAAGCCGGAGGCCTTGCAGCGGAGGGTGAGGGACCCCCCGGGTGTCTGTTGTCCCCCTCCGGACTCCACCAGCTGCACGTCCGCCATCAGCCCTGGGGAGGGAGGAAGGAGAGAATTGAGTCGCCCGCTCCCGCCGTCGCCCCCCATCTCCGCGCCCGGGTGTGGGGGAAATCGGGTGAGCGGGGCCGGGTCCTACCTGGGAGGGCGGCCACGAGGAGGAGGAGGAAGGCGGAGGGGGCTGATGCGCCATGGGTCCTGCTGGGGGGGCCCGGGGGGGTCCTATTGGTCAGGGGGATGGTGCAACGGTCGAGGTTTGGTGCCAAGAGTCGAGGTCTGGGGCAACAGCGATCGAGACGAGAGGGAAATGGTGGAGGTTTGGGGCAAAAATGGTCAGGTTTGAGTCAAATGGTCAAGAGTTGTTGCAAACCCTGGAGGTCTGGGGCAGAAACGGTCGGGGTTTGATGCCAACGGTTGAGGTTTGGGCCAAAACCGGTCAAGGGTTTGGGGAAAACAGCCAAGATTTGGGCCGACATTGATTGATTTTTGGGCAAACAGATGGCACTTGCAGCAAACCCAGTCAAGATTTGGGGAGAACCCGTTCATTTTTTGGCACAGATGGTTTAGGTTTGGAGCAAACAGTTGAAGTTTGGCCCAAAACCGGTCATGGGTTTGAGGTAAACGGTCAAGATTTGGGCCAACATTGGTTGAATTGGGGCAAAGGGTTGAGAGTTGGGGCAAAACCCTTTGAGTGCTGGGGCAAATGGTTGGGATTTGGGGCAAACAATTGAGGATTGGGCCCAAAGTGGTCAAGTGTTTGGGGAAAACAGTCAAGATTTGGGCCAAACTTGGTTGAATTTGGTGGAAACTGTTGAGACCTGGGGCAAAAACATTTGAAATTTGGGGGAAAACCGTTTGAGATTTTGGGCAAGCGGTTGAGATTTTGGGCAAAAGCCCTCGAGGTTTGGGGCAAAAGCCCTCGAGGTTTGGGGCAAAAGCCCTCGAGGTTTGGGGCAAAAGCCCTCGAGGTTTGGGGCAAAAGCCGTCGAGGTTTGGGGCAAAAGTGGTCGAGATATTGGTGGAGAGCATTGAAAGTTTGCGGTAAGAAGGGTGGAGGTTCGGGGCACAAATGTTCGAGGTTTGGTTCCAATCATTTGAGATATGGGGATAAAATGGTCAAGATTTGGGGCGAATGGTCAAGAGTTGGGTCAAACCATGGAGGTCTGGTGAGAAATCGGTCAGGGTTTGATGATAATGGTTGAGATTTGGGGCAAAAATGGTCGACGTCTGGGGCAAAATCGGTCGATGAGGGGCCCCAACACAGGGAAGTTGGGACACGGTGCCGGGGCTGGTGCCACCACCATAACAACAACCACCACCAGTATTTTTCGCGCAGTAGTAGGTGGCCGTGTCGTCGTCCCGGAGGCTGTTCATCTGCAGCGTGAGCGTGCTCTGGGAGTTGTCCCTGGAGATGGTGAAGCGCCCCTTGACCGACGGCGCGTAGTCGGTGCTACCACCACTGTAAATACTCGCAACGAACTCCAGCCCCTTCCCGGGCGCCTGTCGCACCCAAGCCATGCCGACGCTGCTGAAGGTGAAGCCGGAGCCCTGGCAGGACACGTCCTGGGACAGGGTCCATGGCTCATGGTAGATTTTGGGGGCCCGTTCAAGGGTTCGGGGCACCCCGCGGAGGTCTGTGGTGGGTGCAGGGGTGTGGGGAAGGCGCTGGGATGTTGGGATGCAGGACAGGGGGGTTGAGGCTGGGGGCAAAGGGTTCCATCAACGTGTTGGGATGCGGGAAGAGTTTGAGTTGACTGGTGGGACGTACCCTGTGTCACCACCATCACTCTGAATACCCGCGACGAACTCCAGCCCCTTCCCGGGGGCCTGTCGCATCCATCCCATGCCTTTGCTGCTGAAGGTGAAGCCGGAGGCCTTGCAGCGGAGGGTGAGGGACCCCCCGGGTGTCTGGAGGCCCCCTCCGGACTCCACCAGCTGCACGGCCGCCATCAGCCCTGGGGAGGGAGGAAGGAGAGAATTGAGTCACCCGCTCCCGCCGTCGCCTCCCATCTCCGTGCCTCCACCAGAAATGGTCGAGGATTGGGTCAAAGGGTTGAGATTTGGGGCAAAAGCTGTTGAGGTTTAGGGCAAAAATGGTCAAGGTTTGGGGAAAAAGCAGTTGAGATATTGGCCAAGACCATGGAAGGTTTGGGGCAACAGTGTTGGAGGTTTGGGGAAAAAACGGTTGAGGTTTAGTGCAAGTTGTTTGAGATTTGGGTCAAAAATGGTCAAGATTTGGTGCAAATGGTCAAGGTTTGGGGGAAATGGTCAAGAGTTGCTGCAAACCATGGAAGTCTGGGGCAAAAACGGTCGGAGTTTGATGCAAACGGTTGAGATTTGGGGCCAAAACAGTCAAGACGTGGGGTAACCGTTCATGTTCTGGGGCAAGTGGTTGAGATTTGTCCTAAAACCAGTGAAGGGTTTGGTGTAAACAGTGAAGATTTGGGCCAACATTGGTTGAATTTGGGGCAAACGGTTGGGACTTGGGTCAAAACCAGTCAAGACTTGGGGCAAAACCACTCAACTTTGGGCCAAGTGGTTGCGGTTTGGGGCAAATGGTTGAGATTTGTGGCAAGTGGACGATATTTTGGAGAAAAGCTTTGAGGTTTAAGGTAAAAGTAATCAGGTTTGAGAGAAATAGTCAAGGTTTGGAGCAAAAGTGGTCGAGATATTGGTGGAGAGCATTGAAGGTTTGGGGCAAGAAGGGTGGAGGTTTGGGGCAGAAATGGTCGAGGTTTGGTGCCAATCATTTGAGACTTGGGGATAAAATGGTCAAGATTTGGGGCGAATGGTCAAGTGTTGGGTCAAACCATGGAGGTCTGGTGAGAAATCGGTCAGGGTTTGATGCAACCGGTTGAGGTTTGGGGCAAATGCTTCAGGTTTGGGTCAATAGCCGTTGATTTGGGGACACAGCGCAGGGGTGTTTTTCCATGGGTCTGGGGTTGGTGCCACCAGCATAAGCATCACCATCAGCATTACCAGCACAGCAACCACCACCACTACTTTTCGCGCAGTAGTAGGTGGCCGTGTCGTCGTCCCGGAGGCTGTTCATCTGCAGCGTGAGCGTGCTCTGGGAGTTGTCCCTGGAGATGGTGAAGCGCCCCTTGACCGATGGCGCGTAGTTTGTGTAACTATCATCAGTGTTAATGTACGCGACGGACTCGAGCCCCTTCCCGGGGGCCTGTCGCACCCATTCCATGGCGAAGCTGCTGAAGGTGAAGCCGGAGCCCTTGCAGCGGAGGGTGAGGGACCCCCCGGGTGTCTGTTGTCCCCCTCCGGACTGCACCAGCTGCACGGCCGCCATCAGCCCTGGGGAGGGAGGAAGGAGAGAATTGAGTCGCCCGCTCCCGCCGTCAACCCCCATCTCCGTGCCCCCACCAAAACTGGTCGAGGATTGGGTCTAAGGGTTGAGATTTGGGGCAAACCGGTGGAGGTTTATGTCAGGAATGGTCGGGTTTGGTGCAAATGGTCAAGGTTTGGGGCAAAAGGTCAAGAGTTGTGGCAAACCATGGAGGTCTGGGGCAAAATCGGTCAGAGTTTGATGTCAACGGTTGAGTTTTGGGGCAAAACGGTCAAGGGTTTGTGGCAAATGTCAACATTTGGGCCAAAATTGGTTGAATTTGAAACAAATGGTTGAGACTTGGGTCAAAACCAGTCAAGACTTGAGGCAAAACCACTTGAATGCTGGGGCAAATGGTTGGGATTTGGGGCAAATGGTTGAGATTTGGGCAAGCAGACGGTATTTGGGAGAAAAGCCCTCGAGGTTTAGGGCAAAAATGGTCAGGTTTGGGATAAGTGGTCAAGGTTTGGAGCAGAAGTGGTCGAGATATTGGTCGAGAGCACGGAAGGTTTGGGGCAAGAAGGGTGGAGGTTTGGGGCAGAAATGGTTGAGGTTTGGTGCCAGTCATTTGAGATTTGGGGCGAGAATGGTCAAGGTTTGGTGCAAATGGTCAAGGTTTGTGGCGAATGGTCAAGAGTTGGGTCAAACCACGGAGGTCTGGTGAGAAATCGGTCAGGGTTTGATGATAATGGTTGAGATTTGGGGCAAAATCGGTCGATCGGGGACCCAACACAGGGAAGTTGGGACGCGGTGTCAGGGTTGGTGCCACCACCATAATACCAACCACCATAATCAGCTTTCGCGCAGTAGTAGGTGGCCGTGTCGTCGTCCCGGAGGCTGTTCATCTGCAGCGTGAGCGTGCTCTGGGAGTTGTCCCTGGAGATGGTGAAGCGCCCCTTGACCGACGGCGCGTAGTAGGTGCTACTACCATCGTTCCTAATAGTCGCGATGAATTCCAGCCCCTTCCCGGGGGCCTGTCGGATCCATCCCATGCCGAAGCTGCTGAAGGTGAAGCCGGAGGCCTTGCAGCGGAGGGTGAGGGACCCCCCGGGTGTCTGGAGGCCCCCTCCGGACTCCACCAGCTGCACGGCCGCCATCAGCCCTGGGGAGGGAGGAAGGAGAGAATTGAGTCGCCCGCTCCCGCCGTCGCCCCCCATCTCCGTGCCTCCACCCAAAATGGTCGAGGGTTGGGTCAAAGGGTTTTGATTTGGGGCAAAAGCTGTTGAGGTTTAGGGCAAAAATGGTCAAGGTTTGGGGAAAAAGCCGTTGAGATATTGGCCAGGACCATGGAAGGTTTGGGGCAACAACGTTGGAGGATTGGGGAAAAAAACGGTTGAGGTTTAGTGCAAGTCGTTTGAGATTTGGGTCAAAAATGGTCAAGGTTTGGTGCAAATGGTCAAGGTTTGGGGGAAATGGTCAAGAGTTGTTGCAAACCATGGAGGTCTGGGGCAAAAACGGTCAGGGTTTGATGCAAACGGTTGAGATTTGGGGCCAAACAGTCAAGATGTGGGGTAACTATTCATGTTCTGGGGCAAGTGGTTGAGATTTGTCCTAAAAACCAGTGAAGGGTTTGGTGTAAACAGTGAAGATTTGGGCCATCATTGGTTGAATTTGGGGCGAATATTTGAGACTTGGGTCAAAACCAGTCAAGACTTGGGGCAAAACCACTCAACTTTGGGCCAAGTGGTTGCGGTTTGGGGCAAACGGTTGAGATTTGTGGCAAGCGGACGATATTTCGGAGAAAAGCCTTGAGGTTTAGGGTAAAAGTAATCAGGTTTGAGAGAAATAGTCAAGGTTTGGAGCGAAAGTGGTTGAGATATTGGTGGAGAGCATTGAAGGTTTGGGGCAAGAAGGGTGGAGGTTTGGGGCAGAAATGGTTGAGGTTTGGTGCCAGTCATTTGAGATTTGGTGTGAAAATGGTCAAGATTTGGTGCAAATGGTCGAGGTTTGGGGCAAAAGGTCAGGAGTTGGGGCAAACCATGGAGGTCTGGGGCAAAAACAGTCAGAGTTTTGAGCGAAAGCTTGAGATTTGGGGCAAAAGTGGTCGAGGTTTGTTGCAAATGCTTCAGGTTTGGGCCAAGAAGGGTTGATTTGGGGACACAGCACAGGGATGTTGTTCCATGGGGCTGGGGTTGGTGCCACCACCATAAGCATCACCATCAGCATTACCAGCACCACAACCACCAGTACTTTTCGCGCAGTAGTAGGTGGCCGTGTCGTCGTCCCGGAGGCTGTTCATCTGCAGCGTGAGCGTGCTCTGGGAGTTGTCCCTGGAGAGGGTGAAGCGCCCCTTGACCTACGGCGCGTATGTTGTGGTACCACCAGTGTTAATCTGCGCGACGTACTCGAGCCCTTTCCCGGGGGCCTGTCGCACCCAAGCCATGCCGACGCTGCTGAAGGTGAAGCCGGAGCCCTGGCAGGACACGGCTTGGGACAGGGTCCATGGCTCAGGGTAGAGTTTGGGGGTCCGTTCAAGGCTCTGGTTTGGTGCAGAGAGTCAAAGGTTGTGGCGAAATGGATGGAGATGAGAGGAGAATGGTGGGGGTTTGGGGCAAAACTGGTTGAGGTTTTGGTCAAGTGGGTGAGATTTGGGACAAGGGGAGGATATTTGTGGCACAAGCTGTTGAGATTTAGGTCAGTGGGGGCCACGTTTGGGTCAAATGGCCAAGGTTTGGAGCAAAGTGGTCGAGATATTGGCCAAAACCAAAGAGGTTTGGGTCAAGAAGGGTGGAGGTTTGGGGCACAAATGGTTGAGGTTTGGTGCCGATCATTTGATATCTGGGGCAAAAATGGTCAAGATTTGCTGCAAATGGTCAAGAGTTGGGTCAAACCATGGAGGTCTTGGACAAAAACGGTCAGGGTTTGATGCAAATGGTTGAGATTTGGGGCAAAAACGGTCAAGACGTGGGGTGGTTGAGTTGGGTCAAGAAGTGGTTGAGGTTTGTCCCAAACCGAGTCAAGGGTTTGGTGTAAACAGTGAAGATTTGGTCCAACATCGGTTGAATTTGGGGCAAACAGTTGAGAGTTGGAGCAAAAGCAGTCACGATTTGGGGCAAAACCATTTGAGAGTTGGGGCAAATGTTTTGGATTTGGGGTAAATGGTTGAGATTTGGGGTAAGCAGACGATATTTGGGACAAAAGCCCTCAAGGTTTAGGGCACAAATGGTCAGGTTTGACAGAACTAATCAAGGTTTGGAGCAAAAGTGGTCGAGATATTGGCCAAAACCCATGAAGGTTTGGGGCAAGAAGGGTGGAGGTTTGGGGCACAAATGGTCAAGGTTTGGTGCCAATCATTTGAGATTTGGGGATAAAATGGTCGAGATTTGGTGCAAATGGTCAAGAGTTGGGTCAAACCATGGAGGTCTGGTGAGAAATCGGTCAGGGTTTGCTGCAACCGGTGGAGATTTAGGGCAAAAGTGGTCAAGGTTTGTGGCAAATGCTTCAGATTTGGGCCAAGAAGGGTCGATCTGGGGACACGGCACAGGGATGTTGTTCCATGGAGAAGGGGTTGGTGCCACCACCACCATCAGCACTTTTCGCGCAGTAGTAGGTGGCCGTGTCATCGTCCCGGAGGCTGTTCATCTGCAGCGTGAGCGTGCTCTGGGAGTCGTCCCTGGAGATGGTGAAGCGCCCCTTGACCGACGGCGCGTAGAAGGTGCTACCACCATAACTGTTAATACCTGCGACGAACTCGAGCCCCTTCCCGGGCGCCTGTCGCACCCAGTTCATGCCGAACCAGCTGAAGACGAAGCCGGAGGCCTTGCAGGGGTCTGGGCTCGGGGCCGGGGGACAACAAGGTGCCCATAGATGACTCCAGGTGTTGGGTTTCTGCCCCACGCGAGGAGTTGGGCTCCGTGCAGGGTTCCCGGCTGGCTCCCGGGGTCCGGACTGGGGTCAAGAATTCTGTTCTTGGGGACGATGGTGGAGTCTTGGGTTTGGGAGCCGGGGTCCGAGGGTGGTGGAAGGGTCTAGGAAGGGTGTTGGGGTTCTGGGGAGATGCTGGGAAGAGGGGACACAGTGCAGGGACATTGCGAGCACGGTGCCGGGGTTGGTGCCACCACTACCATCAGCATAACCACCACCACGACCATCTTTGGCGCAGTAGTAGGTGGCCATGTCGTCGTCCCGGAGGCTGTTCATCTGCAGCGTGAGCGTGCTCTGGGAGTCGTCCTTGGAGATGGTGAAGCGCCCCTTGACCGATGACGCGTAGCCTGTGCTACTACCATCATTCCAAATACTCGCGACGAACTCGAGCCCCTTCCCGGGGGCCTGTCGCACCCATCCCATGTGGAAGCTGCTGAAGGTGAAGCCGGAGCCCTTGCAGCGGAGGGTGAGGGACCCCCCGGGTGTCTGTTGTCCCCCTCCGGACTCCACCAGCTGCACGGCCGCCATCAGCCCTGGGGAGGGAGGAAGGAGAGAATTGAGTCGCCCGCTCCCGCCGTCGCCCCCCATCTCCGCGCCTCCACCAGAAATGGTCGAGGATTGGGTCAAAGGGTTGAGATTTGGGGCAAAAGCTGTTGAGGTTTAGGGCAAAAATGGTCAAGGTTTGGGGAAAAAGCCGTTGAGATATTGGCCAAGACCATGGAAGGTTTGGGGCAACAACGTTGGAGGTTTGGGGAAAAAAAAGGTTGAGGTTTAGTGCCAGTCGTTTGAGATTTGCGTCAAAAATGGTCAAGGTTTGGTGCAAATGGTCAAGGTTTGGAGGAAATGGTCAAGAGTTGTTGCAAACCATGGAAGTCTGGGGCAAAAACGGTCAGAGTTTGATGCAAATGGTTGAGATTTGGGGCCAAAACAGTCAAGAAGTGGGGTAACCGTTCATGTTTTGGGGCAAGTGGTTGAGGTTTGGCCCAAAACCAGTGAAGGGTTTGGTGTAAACAGTGAAGATTTGGGCCAACATTGGTTGAATTTGGGGCAAACAGTTGAGACCTGGGTCAAAACCAGTCAAGATTTTGGGTGACCATTCACGTTTTGTGGGAAATTGTTTAGGTTTGGGGCAAAGAGTTGAGGTTTGGGGCAAAACCGGTCAAGGCTTTGTGGCAAAAAGTCAAGATTTGGGACAAAATTGGTTGAATTTGAAGCAAACGGTTGAAACTTGAGGGAAAAGCAGTCAGGATTTGGGGCAAAACCATTTGAGTGTTGGGGCAAATGTTTTGGATTTTGGGCAAACGGTTGAGATTAGGGGCAAGTGGATATTTGGGAGAAAAGCCCTCGATGCTTAGGGCACAAATGGTCAGGTTTGAGAGAAATAGTCAAGGTTTTGAGCAAAACTGGTCGAGATATAATGGTCGAGAGTTGGGTCAAACCATGGAGGTCTGGGGCAAAAATGGTCAGGGTTTGCTGCAACCGGTTGAGAGTTGGGGCAAAAGTGGTCGAGGTTTGTGGCAAATGCTTCAGATTTGGGCCAAGAAGGGTTGATTTGGGGACACAGCACAGGGATGTTGTTCCATCGGGCTGGTGTTGGTGCCACCACCATAAGCATCACCATCAGCATTACCAGCACCAGAACCACCACCACTACATTTCGCGCAGTAGTAGGTGGCCGTGTCGTCGTCCCGGAGGCTGTTCATCTGCAGCGTGAGCGTGCTCTGGGAGTTGTCCCTGGAGATGGTGAAGCGCCCCTTGACCGACGGCGCGTAGTCGGTGCTACCACCACTGTAAATACTCGCAACCCACTCCAGCCCCTTCCCGGGGGCCTGTCGCACCCAGTACATGTCGAAGCTGCTGAAGGTGAAGCCGGAGCCCTTGCAGCGGAGGGTGAGGGACCCCCCGGGTGTCTGGAGGCCCCCTCCGGACGCCACCATCTGCACGGCCGCCATCAGCCCTGGGGAGGAGGAAGGAGAGAATTGAGTCACCCGCTCCCGCCGTCGCCTCCCATCTCCGTGCCCCCACCAAAACTGGGCGAGGGTTGGGTCAAAGGGTTGAGATTTGGGGCAAAAGCTGTTGAGGTTTAGGGCAAAAATGGTCAAGGTTTGGGGAAAAAGCCATCCAGATATTGGCCAAAACCAATGAAGTTTTGGGGCAAAAATGTTGGAGGTTTGGGGAAAAAATGGTTGAGGTTTAGTGCCAGTCGTTTGAGATTTGGGTCAAAAATGGTCAAGGTTTGGTGCGAATGGTCAAGGTTTGGGGGAAATGGTCAAGAGTTGTTGCAAACCATGGAAGTCTGGGGCAAAAACGGTCAGAGTTTGATGCAAACGGTTGAGATTTGGGGCAAAACCGGTCAAGACTTGGGGTAACTGTTCATGTTCTGGGGCAAGTGGTTGAGGTTTGGCCCAAAACCAGTGAAGGGTTTGGTGTAAACAGTGAAGATTTGGGCCAGCATTGGTTGAATTTGGGGCAAACAGGTGACACTTGGGTCAAAACCAGTCAAGACTCGGGGTAATCCTTCATGTTTTGGGGCAAACAGTTGAGGTTTTGCCCAAAACCGGTCAAGGGTTTGGGGTGAAAGTCAACATTTGGGACAACATTGGTTTAATTTGGGGCAAATGTTTGAGACTTGGGTCAAAGCCAGTCAAGATTTTGAGTGGCCATTCACGTTTTGTGGGAAATTGTTTCGGTTTAGAGCAAAGAGTTGAGGTTTGGGGCAAAACTGGTCAAGGGTTTGTGGGAAAAAGTCACGATTTGGGACAACATTGGTTGAATTTGAAGGAAATGGTTGAAGCTTGGGTCAAAACCAGTCAATAGTTGGGGCAAAACCATTCAACATTGGGGTAAATGGTTGAGATTAGGGGCAAATGGACGATATTTGGGAGAAAAGCCCTCGAGGTTTAGGGCACAAATGGTCAGGTTTGGGAGAAATAGTCAAGGTTTGGAGCAAAAGCGGTCGAGATATTGGCCAAAACCAATGAAGGTTTGGGGCAAGAAGGGTGGAGGTTTGGGGCAAAAATGTTCGAGGTCTGGGGCGAATGGTCAAGAGTTGGGTCAAATCATGGAGGTCTGGGGCAAAAACGGTCAGGGTTTGCTGCAACCGGTTGAGGTTTGGGGCAAAAGTGGTCGAGGTTTGTGGCAAATGCTTCAGATTTGGGCCAAGAAGGGTTGATTTGGGGACACAGCACAGGGACGTTGTTCCATGGGGCTGGGGTTGGTGCCACCACCATAAGCATCGCCATCAGCATTACCAGCACCAGAACCACCACCACTACTTTTCGCGCAGTAGTAGGTGGCCGTGTCGTCGTCCCGGAGGCTGTTCATCTGCAGCGTGAGCGTGCTCTGGGAGTTGTCCCTGGAGATGGTGAAGCGCCCCTTGACCGATGGCGCGTAGTAGGTGCTACCACCACCATAAATACTTGCGACCCACTCGAGCCCCTTCCCGGGGGCCTGTCGCACCCAGAGCATCCAGATGCTGCTGAAGTCGAAGCCGGAGCCCTTGCAGCGGAGGGTGAGGGACCCCCCGGGTTTCTGTTGTCCCCCTCCGGATGCCACCATCTGCACGGCCGCCATCAGCCCTGGGGAGGGAGGAAGGAGAGAATTGAATCGCCCGCTCCCGCCGTTGCCCCCCATCTCCGCGCCCGGGTGTGGGGGGAAAAACAGGGGTGAAGCGGGTCCGGGTCCTACCTGGGAGGGCGGCCAGGAGGAGGAGGAAGGTGGAAGCCAAGTGGACGCCCATGGCGGGACGAGGAGAAAGGGTTGAGGGTGGGGAAGGCCGGGGATGGTGCCACCATGGTGGAGTCCGGAGGGGGACAACAGACACCCGGGGGGTCCCTCACCCTCCGCTGCAAGGCCTCCGGCTTCACCTTCAGCAGCGTCGCCATGGGATGGATGCGACAGGCCCCCGGGAAGGGGCTGGAGTACGTCGCAACTATTAGCAGCAGTGGTCGTACCACAGTCTACGCGCCGTCGGTCAAGGGGCGCTTCACCATCTCCAGGGACAACTCCCAGAGCACGCTCACGCTGCAGATGAACAGCCTCCGGGACGACGACACGGCCACCTACTACTGCGTGAAAGCTGATTGTGGTGGTGGTTTTTATGGTGGTGGCACCTTCCCCGACACCGTGTCCCAACTTCCCTGTGTTGGGTCCCCTCATCGACCGATTTTGCCCCAGACGTCGACCATTTTTGCCCCAAATCTCAACCATTATCATGAAACCCTGACCAATTTCTCACCAGACCTCCATGGTTTGACCCAAATCTTGACCATTCGCCCCAAATCTTGACCATTTTATCCCCAAATCTCAAATGATTGGCACCAAACCTCGAACATTTCTGCCCCAAACCTCCACCCTTCTTGCCCCAAACCTCCAATGCTCTCCACCAATATCTCAACCACTTTTGCCCCAAACCTTGACTATTTCTCTCAAACCTCATTATTTTTACCCTAAAGCTCAAAGGCTTTTCTCCCAAATACCGTCTGCTTACCCCAAATCTCAACCATTTGCCCCAAATCCAAAATATTTCCCCAAAGTTGAGTGGTTTTGCCCCAAGTCTTGACTGGTTTTGACCCAAGTCTCAACGATTTGCTTCAAATTCCACCAATTTTGTCCCAAATCCTGACTTTTTGGCACACACCCTTGAGTGGTTTTGCCCCAAAACTCAACACTTTGCCCCAAACCTAAACAATTTCCCACAAAACATGAACGGTCACCCAAAATCTTGACCAGTTTTGACCCAAGTCCCAACCGTTTGCCCCAAATTCAACTACTGTTGTCCCAAATCTTGACTGTTCACACCAAACCCTTGACCGGTTTTGGCCCAAACCTCAACTGTTTACCCCAGAACATGAACGGTTACCCCAAGTCTTGACCGCTTTGGCCCCAAATCTCAACCGTTTGGATCAAACCCTGACCGTTTTTGCCCCAGACTTCCATGGTTTGCAACAACTCTTGACCATTTCCCCCAAACCTTGACCATTCGCACCAAACCTTGACCATTTTTGCCCTAAACCTCAACAGCTTTTGCCCCAAATCTCAACTCTTTGACCCAATCCTCGACCATTTTTGGTGGAAGTGCGGAGATGGGAGGCGACGGCGGGAGCGGGCGACTCAATTCTCTCCTTCCTCCCTCCCCAGGGCTGATGGCGGCCGTGCAGCTGGTGGCGTCCGGAGGGGGACAACAGACACCCGGGGGGTCCCTCACCCTCCGCTGCAAGGCCTCCGGCTTCACCTTCAGCAGCTTCACCATGTTCTGGGTGCGACAGGCCCCCGGGAAGGGGCTCGAGTACGTCGCGAGTGTTTACACTGATGGTGGCACCTACTACGCGCCGTCGGTCAAGGGGCGCTTCACCATCTCCAGGGACGACTCCCAGAGCACGCTCACGCTGCAGATGAACAGCCTCCGGGACGACGACACGGCCACCTACTACTGCGCGAAATGTAGTGGTGGTGGTTCTGGTGCTGGTAATGCTGATGGTGATGCTTATGGTGGTGGCACCAACCCCAGCCCCATGGAACAACATCCCTGTGCTGTGTCCCCAGATCAACCGCTATTGGCCCAAACCTGAAGCATTTGCCACAAACCTCGACCACTTTTGCCCCAAACCTCAACCGGTTGCAGCAAACCCTGACCGTTTTCTCACCAGACCTCCATGGTTTGACCCAGCTCTTGACCATTCGCCCCAAACCTTGACCATTTGCACCAAATCTTGACCATTTTTGCCCCAAACCTCCACCCTTCTTGCCCCAAACCTTCAATGCTCTCGACCAATATCTCAACCACTTTCGCTCCAAACCTTGACTATTTACCCCAAACCTGATTACTTTTACCCTAAACCTCAAAGCTTTTCTCCCAAATATCGTCTGCTTGCCACAAATCTCAACCGTTTGCCCCAAACCGCAACCACTTGGCCCAAAGTTGAGTGGTTTTGCCCCAAGTCTTGACTGGTTTTGACCCAACTCTCAAACATTCGCCCCAAATTCAACCACTGTTGGCCCAAATCTTCACTGTTTACACCAAACCCTTCACTGGTTTTAGGACAAATCTCAACCACTTGCCCCAAAACATGAACGGTTACCCCAAGTCTTGACTGTTTTGGCCCCAAATCTCAACCGTTTGCATCAAACTCCGACCGTTTTTGCCCCAGACTTCCATGGTTTGACCCAACTCTTGACCATTTCCCCCAAACCTTGACCATTCGCACCAAATCTTGACCATTTTTGACCCAAATCTCAAACAACTTGCACTAAACCTCAACCATTTTTTCCCCAAACCTCCAACATTGTTGCTCCAAACCTTCCATGGTCTTGGCCAATATCTCGACTGCTTTTTCCCCAAACCTTGACCATTTTTGCCCTAAACCTCAACAGCTTTTGCCCCAAATCTCAACCCTTTGACCCAATCCTCGACCATTTTTGGTGGAGGCACAGAGATGGGGGGCGATGGCGGGAGCGGGCGACTCAATTCTCTCCTTCCTCCCTCCCCAGGGCTGATGGCGGCCGTGCAGCTGGTGGAGTCCGGAGGGGGCCTCCAGACACCCGGGGGGGTCCCTCACCCTCCGCTGCAAGGCCTCCGGCTTCACCTTCAGCAGCTTCCCCATGTACTGGGTGCGACAGGCCCCCGGGAAGGGGCTCGAGTTCGTTGCACGTATTGCCAACGATGGTAGTTACACAAACTACGCGCCGTCGGTCAAGGGGCGCTTCACCATCTCCAGGGACAACTCCCAGAGCACGCTCACGCTGCAGATGAACAGCCTCCGGGACGACGACACGGCCACCTACTACTGCGCGAAATGTGCTTACGGTGCTGGTGCTGGTTATGGTGGTGGCACCAGCCCCAGCACCGTGTCCCAACTTCCCTATGTTGGGTCCCCTCATCGACCAATTTTGCCCCAGACGTCGACCATTTTTGCCCCAAATCTCAACCATTTTCATCAAACCCTGACCGATTTCTCACCAGACCTCTGTGGTTTGACCCAACTCTTGACCGTTTGCCACAAACCTTGACCATTTGCACCAAATCTTGACCATTTTATCCCCAAATCTCAAACGATTGGCACCAAACCTCGACCATTTGTGCCCCAGACCTCCACCCTTCTTGCCCCAAAACTTCATGGGTTTTGGCCAATATCTCGACCACTTTTGCTCCAAACCTTGACTCTTTCTCTCAAACCAGACCATTTTTGCCCTAAACCTCTAGGGCTTTTGCCAGAAATACCCTCCCCTTGCCCCAAATCACAAGCATTTACCCCAAATCCAAAACATTTGCCACAAAAGTCAAATGGATTTGCCCCAAGTCTTGACTGCTTTTGCCCCAAGTTTCAACCATTTGCCCCAAATTCAACCAATTTTATCCCAAATCTTGACTTTTTGCCACAAAGCCTTGACCGCTTTTGCCCCAAACCTCAACAATTTCCCACAAAACGTGAACCGTCACCCAAAATCTTGACTGGTTTTGCCCCAAGACTCAAACATTTGCCCCAAATTCGACCAACGTTGGCCCAGATCTTGACTGTTGACCTGAAACCCTTGACTGGTTTTGGCCCAAATCTCAACGGTTTGCAGGAAAACGTGACCACTTCTACCTCAACCCTTGACGTTTGCAGCAAATCTCAACTGGTTTTGGCCCAAAATCCCTTTCTTCTGTGTCTTGGAACCCTACCCAGAGCCCAGGCCCCTTCCAAGGCCCAGACCCTCCCCCCCAGGACCCCAGATTTTCTCCCCCGAGGTTGGAACCAGCCTGGAGCCAGGAGCAGGGGGAGCTGGGGGGTCTCCCTTCTGCCCCCTCCCCAGGGCTGATGGCGGCCGTGCAGCTGGTGGAGTCCGGAGGGGGACAACAGACACCCGGGGGGTCCCTCACCCTCCGCTGCAAGGCCTCCGGCTTCACCTTCAGCAGCGTCGAGATGTCCTGGGTGCGACAGGCCCCCGGGAAGGGGCTCGAGTACGTCGCGGTTATTAGCGGCAGTGGTGGTTGGACAGGCTACGCGCCGTCGGTCACGCTGCAGATGAACAGCCTCTGGGATTATGGTGGTTGATTATGGTGGTTGGTATTATGGTGGTGGCACCAACCCCGACACCGTGTCCCAACTTCCCTGTGTTGGGTCCCCGATCGACCGATTTCGCCCCAAATCTCAACCATTACCATCAAACTCTGACCGATTTCTCACCAGACCTCCATGGTTTGACCCAACTCTTGACCATTCGCCACAAACCTTGACCATTTGCACCAAACCTTGACCATTCTCGCCCCAGATCTCAAATGATTGGCACCAAACCTCAACCATTTCTGCCCCAAACCTCCACCCTTCTTGCCCCAAACCTTCCATGCTCTCGACCAATATCTCGACCACTTCTGCTCCAAACCTTGACCACTTATCCCGAACCTGACCATTTTTGCCCTAAACCTCGAGGGCTTTTGTCCCAAATACCGTCTGCTTGCCCAAATCTCAACCATTTGCCCCAAATCCCAACCATTTGCCCCAGCATTCAAGTGGTTTTGCCTCAAGTCTTGACTGGTTTTGACCCAAGTCTCAACCATTTGTTTCAAATTCAACCAATTTTGGCCGAAATGTTGACATTTGCCACAAACCCTTGGCCGGTTTTGCCCCAAATCTCAACCGTTGGCATCAAACCCTGACCGTTTTTGCCCCAGACCTCCATGGTTTGCCACAACTCTTGACCATTCGCCCCAGACCTCGAACATTTTTGCCCCAAACCTCCACCCTTCTTGCCCCAAACCTTCATTGGTATCTCGACCACTTTTGCTGCAAACCTTGACTATTTACCCCAAACCTGACCATTTGTGCCCTAAACCTCCAGGGCTTATCCCCCAAATATCGTCCATTTGCCCCTAATCTCAACCATTTACCCCAATGTTGAATGGTTTTGCCCCAACTATTGACTGGGTTTGACCCAAGCTTCAACCATTTCCTTCAAATTCAACCAATTTTGTCCCAAATGTTGACTTTTTCCCACAAACCCTTGACCAGTTTTGCTCCAAACCTCAACTCTTTGCTCTAAACCGAAACAATTTCCCACAAAACGTGAATGGCCACTCAAAATCTTGACTGGCTTTGACCCAAGTCTCAAACGTTTGCCCCAAATTAAACCAATGTTGTCCCAAATGTTGACTTTCACCCCAAACCCTTGACCGGTTTTGGGCAAAACCTCAACTGTTTGCCCCAAAACATGAAGGATTACCCCAAGTCTTGACTGGATTTGACCCAAGTGTCACCTGTTTGCCCCAAATTCAACCAATGTTGGCCCAAATCTTCACTGTTTACACCAAACCCTTGACTAGTTTTGCCCCAAACCTCCACCACTTGCCCCAGAACATGAACGGTTACCCCAAGTCTTGACTGGTTTTGCCCCAAATCTCAACCGTTTGCATCAAACCCTGACCGTTTTTGCCCCAGACTTCCATGGTTTGCAACAACTCTTGACCATTTTCCCCAAACCTTGACCATTTGCACCAAATCTCGACCATTTTTGCCCCAAATCTCAAACAACTGGCACTAAACCTCAACCATTTTTTCCCCAAACCTCCAACATTTTTGCCCCAAAACTTCATTGGTTTTGGCCAATATCTGGATGGCTTTTTCCCCAAACCTTGACTATTTTTGCCCTAAACCTCAACAGCTTTTGCCGCAAATCTCAACCCTTTGACCCAATCCTCGCCCAGTTTTGGTGGAGGCACGGAGATGGGGGGCGATGGCGGGAGCGGGCGACTCAATTCTCTCCTTCCTCCCTCCCCAGGGCTGATGGCGGCCGTGCAGCTGGTGGAGTCCGGAGGGGGACAACAGACACCCGGGGGGTCCCTCACCCTCCGCTGCAAGGCCTCCGGCTTCACCTTCAGCAGCTACGGCATGGAATGGGTGCGACAGGCCCCCGGGAAGGGGCTTGAGTTCATCACAACTATTTGGAATGATGGTAGTAGCACAGGCTACGCGTCATCGGTCAAGGGGCGCTTCACCATCTCCAGGGACAACTCCCAGAGCACGCTCACGCTGCAGATGAACAGCCTCCGGGACGACGACACGGCCACCTACTACTGCGCGAAAAGTTATGCTGGTGGTGGTGGCGCCAACCCCTTCTCCATGGAACAACATCCCTGTGCTGTGTCCCCAAATCAACTGCTATTGACCCAAATCTGAAGCATTTCTCCTTAACCTCAACTATTTCTACTCAAAGTCTCAACCGGTTGCACCAAACCCTGACTGATTTCTCACCAGACCTCCATGGTTTGACCAAACTCTTGACCATTTGCCTCAAACCTTGACCATTTTCACCCCAAATCTCAAATGACTGGCACCAAACCTCGACCATTTCTGCCCCAAACCTCCACCCTTCTTGCCCCAAACCTTCAATGCTCTCCACCAATATCTCGACCACTTTTGCTCCAAACCTTGACTATTTCTCTCAAACCTGATAATTTTTACCCTAAACCTCAAGGCTTTTCTCCCAAATATCGTCTGCTTGCCACAAATCTCAACCGTTTGCCCCAATGTTGAATGGTTTTGCCCCAAGTCTTGACTGGTTTTGACCCAGGTCTCAAACCTTTGCCCCAAATTCAACCACTGTTGGCCCAAATCTTCACTGTTTACACCAAACCCTTGACTGGTTTTGCCCCAAACCTCAACCACTTGCCCCAAAACATGAACGGTTACCCCAAGTCTTGACCGTTTTGGCCCCAAATCTCAACCGTTTGTATCAAACTCTGATCAATTTTGCACAAGACCTCCACGGTTTGCAACAACTCTTGACCATTTCCCCCAAACCGTGACCATTTTTGACCCAAATCTCAAACGACTTGCAGGAAACCTCAACCATTATTTCTCCAAACCTCCACCAATGTTGACCCAAACCTTCAATGGGTTTGGCCAGTATCTCGACGGCTTTTGCCACAAACCTTGACCTTCTGCCCCAAACCTGACCATTCCTGAATTAAACCTCAAGCGCTTTTGCCCCAGATCTCAACCCTTTGACCCCAACCTTGACCATTTCCCTCTCGTCTCGATCGCTGTTGCCCCAGACCCCGACTCTCGGCACCAAACCTCGACCGTTGCACCATCCCCCTGACCAATAGGACCCCCCTGGGCCCCCCCAGCAGCACCCATGGCGCATCAGCCCCCTTCGCCTTCCTCCTCCTCCTCCTGGCCGCCCTCCCAGGTAGGACCCGGCCCCACTCACCCCCTTTCCCCCACACCCGGGCGCGGAGATGGGGGGCGACGGCGGGAGCAGGCGACTCAATTCTCTCCTTCCTCCCTCCCCAGGGCTGATGGCGGCCGTGCAGCTGGTGGAGTCCGGAGGGGGACAACAGACACCCGGGGGGTCCCTCACCCTCCGCTGCAAGGGCTCCGGCTTCACCTTCAGCAGCGTCGAGATGTCCTGGGTGCGACAGGCCCCCGGGAAGGGGCTCGAGTTCGTCGCGGGTATTAGCAGCAGTGGTAGCACCGACTACGCGCCGTCGGTCAAGGGGCGCTTCACCATCTCCAGGGACAACTCCCAGAGCACGCTCACGCTGCAGATGAACAGCCTCCGGGACGACGACACGGCCACCTACTACTGCGCGAAAAGTACTGGTGGTGGTTGTTGTTATGGTGGTGGCACCAGCCCCGGCACCGTGTCCCACCTTCCCTGTGTTGGGTCCCCTCATCGACCGATTTTGCCCCAGACGTCGACCATTTTTGCCCCAAATCTCAACCATTATCATCAAACCGTGACCGATTTCTCACCAGACCTCCATGGTTTGACCCAACTCTCAACCGTTTGCCACAAACCTTGACCATTTGCACCAAACCTTGACCATTTTCGCCCCAAATCTCAAATGACTGGCACCAAACCTCGACCATTTGTGCCCCAAACCTCCACCCTTCTTGCCCCAAACCTTCAATGCTCTCGACCAATATCTCGACCGCTTTTGCTCCAAACCTTGACTATTTCTCTCAAACCTGATTACTTTTACCCTAAACCTCAAGGCTTTTCCCCCAAATATCGTCCGCTTGCCACAAATCTCAACCGTTTGCCCCAAACCACAACCACTTGGCCCAAAGTTGAGTGGTTTTGCCCCAAGTCTTGACTGGTTTTGACCCAAGTCTCAACCATTTGCTTCAAATTCCACCAATTTTGTCCCAAATCCTGACTTTTTGGCACACACCCTTGAGTGGTTTTGCCCCAAAACTCAACTCTTTGCCCCAAACCTGAACAATTTCCCACAAAACGTGAACGGTCACCGAAAATCTTGACCGGTTTTGACCCAAGTCCCAACCGTTTGCCCCAAATTCAACTACTGTTGTCCCAAATCTTGACTGTTCACCCCAAACCCTTGACCGGTTTTGGCCCAAACCTCAACAGTTTGCCCCCAGAACATGAACAGTTACCCCAAGTCTTGACCGCTTTGGCCCCAAATCTCAACCGTTTGGATCAAACCCTGACAGTTTTTGCCCCAGACTTCCATGGTTTGCAACAACTCTTGACCATTTCCCCCAAACCTTGACCATTCGCACCAAACCTTGACCATTTTTGACCCAAATCTCAAACGACTGGCACTAAACCTCAACCGTTTTTTTCCCCAAACCTCCAACGTTGTTGCCCCAAACCTTCCATGGTCTTGGCCAATATCTCAACGGCTTTTTCCCCAAACCTTGACCATTTTTGCCCTAAACCTCAACAGCTTTTGCCCCAAATCTCAACCCTTTGACCCAACCCTCGACCATTTTTGGTGGAGGCACGGAGTTGGGGGGCGATGGCGGGAGCGGGCGACTCAATTCTCTCCTTCCTCCCTCCCCAGGGCTGATGGCGGCCGTGCAGCTGGTGGAGTCCGGAGGGGGCCTCCAGACACCCGGGGGGTCCCTCACCCTCCGCTGCAAGGCCTCCGGCTTCACCTTCAGCAGCTACGGCATGGGATGGATCCGAGAGGCCCCCGGGAAGGGGCTCGAGTACGTCGCGAGTATTAACAGCGGTGGTAGTTACACAAACTACGCGCCGTCGGTCAAGGGGCGCTTCACCATCTCCAGGGACAACTCCCAGAGCACGCTCACGCTGCAGATGAACAGCCTCCGGGACGACGACACGGCCACCTACTACTGCGCGAAAAGTTATGCTGGTGGTTGTTATTATGTTGGTGGCACCTTCCCCGACACCGTGTCCCAACTTCCCTGTGTTGGGTCCCCTCATCGACCGATTTTGCCCCAGACGTCGACCATTTTTGCCCCAAATCTCAACCATTATCATCAAACCCTGACCGATTTCTCACCAGACCTCCATGGTTTCACTCAACTCTTGACTATTTGCCACAAACCTTGACCATTTGCACCAAATCTTGACCTTTTTCGCCCCAAATCTCAAATGATTAGCACGAAACCTCGACCATTTGTGCCCCAAACCTCCACCCTTCTTGACCCAAACCTTCATGGGTTTTGGCCAATATCTTGACCACTTTTGCTCCAAACCTTGACTATTTCTGTCAAACCTGACCATTTGTGCCCTAAACCTCGAGGGCCTTTGTCCCAAATATCGTCCGCTTGCCCTTAATCTCAACCATTTGCCCCAAATCCCAACCATTTACCCCAACGTTGAATGGTTTTGCCCCAAGTCTTGAGTGGTTTTGACCCAAGTTTCAACCATTTGTTCAAATTCAACCAATGTTGTCCCAAATCTTGACTTTTTGCCACAAACCCTTGACCGGTTTTGCCCCAAACCTCAACTCTTTGCCCCAAACCTAAACAATTTCCCACAGAACGTGAATGGTCACCCAAAATCTTGACTGGTTTTGACCCAAGACTCAAACGTTTGCCCCAAATTCAACCAATGTTGGCCCAAATCTTCACTGTTTACACCAAACCCTTCACTGGTTTTGGGCCAAACCTCAACCATTTGCCCCAGAACATGAACGGTTACCCCACGTTTTGACTGTTTTGGCCCCAAATCTCAACCGTTTGCATCAAACCCTGACCGTTTTTGCCCCAGACTTCCATGGTTTGCAACAACTCTTGACCATTTCCCCCAAACCTTGACCATTCGCACCAAACCTTGACCATTTTTGACCCAAATCTCAAACAACTGGCACTAAACCTCAACCATTATTTCCCCAAACCTCCACCAATGTTGACCCAAACCTTCAATGGGTTTGGCCAATATCTCGACCGCTTTTTCCCTGGAAAAAGCTGATGGAGTCCGGAGGAGGCCTCCAGACACCCGGGGGGTCCCTCACCCTCCGCTGCAAGGGCTCCGGCTTCACCTTCAGCAGCTTCGGCATGGAATGGGTGCGACAGGCCCCCGGGAAGGGGCTCGAGTTCGTTGCGCGTATTGGCAACGATGGTGGTAGCACCTACTACGCGTCGTCGGTCAAGGGGCGCTTCACCATCTCCAGGGACAACTCCCAGAGCACGCTCACGCTGCAGATGAACAGCCTCCGGGACGACGACACGGCCACCTACTACTGCGCGAAAGCTGCTGATGGTGGTGGCTCTGAGCCGGCGTCTGCTCAGGAAACGCGCCGGCGAGCCGCGTCCCCGCGGGGGACAGGAGGCAGCGATGCCTGGCAGCCCCCGGCGCTCTGGGACGGCTCCAGCCGCTGCCTCTGCCTGCCCCGAGCCCGCGCCCCGGCACCGACCCCAACATCCCTGCCGTGGGTCCCAGCAGCTTCCCCAAACCCCGCACCCGGCCCTCAGCCCCACACCCAACACCCAACCTTGCCCCAAGCCTCAACGCTTTGGCCCCAACCTTCACTGCTTTTGCCTCAAATCCCAACCCTCTGCCCCAAATCCCAACCATTTGCCCCAACACTCAAAGGGGGGTGCACCAAATCTTGACCGGTTTTGCCCCAAATTCAACCTAAAGCATTTGCCCCAAAACGCCAACAGTTTTGCCCCAAGTCTTGACTGGTTTGGCCCCAGCTCTCAACCCTTTGCCCCAGATTCACCCAATGTGGGCCCAAATCTTCACTCTTTCTCCAAACCCTTGACTGGTTTTGGGGCAAACCTCAACCATTTGCCCCAGAACATGAACGGTTACCCCAAGTCTTGACCGCGTTGGCCCCAAATCTCAACCGTTGGCATCAAACTCTGACCGATTTTGCCCCAGACCTCCATGGTTTGCCACAACTCTTCACCTTTTGCACCAAACCTTGACCGTTTGCACCAAACCTCGACCACTTTTGCCCCAAAAATGGGGCAACTGCTCTGTTCTTGCCCCAAACCTTCATTGGGTTTGGCCAATGTCACAGAATCCCAGACTGGTGGCGGGGGGAAGGGACCTCTGGAGATCACCCGGTCCAAGCCCCGGCCAGAGCAGGGTCACCCAGAGCAGGTGGCACAGGAACGCGTCCGGGCGGGTTGGGAATGTCTCCGGAGACGGAGACTCCCCCACCTCTCTGGGCAGCCTGTGCCAGGGCTCTGCCACCCCCACGGCAAAGAGGTTCCTCCTCGCCTTGAGGTGGAGCTTCCCACGGTCAAGTTGGTGCCCGTCACCCCTCGTCCTGTCCCCGGGCACCACTGGGAAGAGCCCGGCCCCGTCCTCCTGACACCCCCCCTCTCAGCGTTCGTCAGCGTTGAGAAGATCCCCCCTCGGACGTCTTCTGTCCACACTGGAGACCCCATCCCTCAGCCTTTCGCCCTCGCCACGTCCTCGTCCCGCCATGGGCGTCCACTTGGCTTCCACCTTCCTCCTCCTCCTGGCCGCCCTCCCAGGTAGGACCCGGCCCCGCTTCACCCCCGTTTTTCCCCCCACACCCGGGCGCGGAGATGGGGGGCGATGGCGGGAGCGGGCGACTCAATTCTCTCCTTCCTCCCTCCCCAGGGCTGATGGCGGCCGTGCAGCTGGTGGAGTCCGGAGGGGGCCTCCAGACACCCGGGGGGTCCCTCACCCTCCGCTGCAAGGGCTCCGGCTTCACCTTCAGCAGCTACGGCATGGGATGGATGCGACAGGCCCCCGGGAAGGGGCTCGAGTTCGTCGCGAGTATTAGCAGCAGTGGTGGTAGCGCCTACTACGCGCCGTCGGTCAAGGGGCGCTTCACCATCTCCAGGGACAACTCCCAGAGCACGCTCACGCTGCAGATGAACAGCCTCCGGGACGACGACACGGCCACCTACTACTGCGCGAAAAGTACTGGTGGTTGTGGTTATGATGGTGGTGGCACCAACCCCGTCTCCATGGAACAACATCCCTGTGCTGTGTCCCCAGATCGACCCTTCTTGGCCCAAATCTGAAGCATTTGCCACAAACCTCGACCACTTTTGCCCCAAATCTCCACCGGTTGCAGCAAACCCTGACCGATTTCTCACCAGACCTCCATGGTTTGACCCAACTCTCGACCGTTTACCACAAACCTTGACCATTTGCACCAAATCTTGACCATTTTTGCATCAAATCTCAAATGATTGGCACCAAACCTCGACCATTTCTGCCCCAAACCTCCACCCTTCTCGACCCAAACCTTCAATGCTCTCCACCAATATCTTGACCACTTTTGCTCCAAACCTTGACCACTTATCCCAAACCTGACCATTTGTGCCCTAAACCTCGAGGGCTTTTGTCCCAAGTATCATCCGCTTGCCCAAATCTCAACCATTTGCCCCAACACTCAAATGGTTTTCCCCCAAGTCTTGACTGGTTTTGACCCAAGTCTCAACCATTTGCTTCAAATTCAACCAATGTTGGCCCAAATCTTGACTTTTTGCCAGAAACCCTTCATCGGTTTTGCTCCAAACCTCAACTCTTTGCCCCAAACCTAAACAATTTCCCACAAAACGTGAATGGTCACCCAAAATCTTGACTGGTCTTGACCCAAGACTCAAATGTTCGCCCCAAATCCAACCAATGTTGGCCCAAATCTTCACTGTTTACACCAAACCCTTGACTGGTTTTGGGCCAAACCTCAACCATTTGCCCCAGAACATGAACGGTTACCCCAAGTCTTGACCGTTTTGGCCCCAAATCTCAACCGTTTGCATCAAACTCTGACCGTTTTTGCCCCAGACTTCCATGGTTTGCAACAACTCTTGACCATTTCCCCCAAACCTTCACCATTCGGACCAAACCTTGACCATTTTTGCCCTAAACCTCAACAGCTTTTGCCCCAAATCTCAACCCTTTGACCCAACCCTTGACCGTTTTTGGTGGAGGCACGGAGATGGGGGGGCGATGGCGGGAGCGGGCGACTCAATTCTCTCCTTCCTCCCTCCCCAGGGCTGATGGCGGCCGTGCAGCTGGTGGAGTCCGGAGGGGGCCTCCAGACACCCGGGGGGTCCCTCACCCTCCGCTGCAAGGGCTCCGGCTTCACCTTCAGCAGCTTCGAGATGTACTGGATCCGACAGGCCCCCGGGAAGGGGCTGGAGTTCGTCGCGCAGATTAGCAGTGGTGGTGGTGGCACCTTCTACGCGCCGTCGGTCAAGGGGCGCTTCACCATCTCCAGGGACAACTCCCAGAGCACGCTCACGCTGCAGATGAACAGCCTCCGGGACGACGACACGGCCACCTACTACTGCGCGAAAAGTGCTGATGGTGGTTGTGGTGCTGGTAATGCTGATGGTGATGCTTGTGGTGGTGGCACCAACCCCAGCCCCATGGAACAACATCCCTGTGCTGTGTCCCCAAATCAACCGCTATTGGCCCAAACCTGAAGCATTTGCCACAAACCTCGACCACTTTTGCCCCAAATCTCAACCGGTTGCAGCAAACCCTGACCGATTTCTCACCAGACCTCCATGGTTTGACCCAACTCTCGACCGTTTACCACAAACCTTGACCATTTGCACCAAATCTTGACCATTTTATCCCCAAATCTCAAATGACTGGCACCAAACCTCGACCATTTCTGCCCCAAACCTCCACCCTTCTTGCCCCAAACCTTCAATGCTCTCGACCAATATCTCGACCACTTTTGCTCCAAACCTTGACTATTTACCCCAAACCTGATTACTTTTACCTTAAACCTCGAGGGCTTTTGTCCCAAATATCGTCCGCTTGCCCCAAACCACAACCATTTACTCTAAATGCAAAACATTTATCACAAGAGTCAAACGGATTTGCCCCAAGTCTCAACTGTTTGCCGCAGACTCAACCAATGTTGTCACAAATGTTGACTTTTTGCCACAAACCCTTGACCGGTTTTGCCCCAAACCTCAACTCTTTGCCCCAAACCTCAACAATTTCCCACAAAACGTGAATGGTCACCCAAAATCTCGACTGGTTTTGACCCAAGTCTCAAACGTTTGCCCCAAATTCAACCAATGTTGTCCCAAATCTTCACTGTTCACCCCAAACCCTTGACTGGTTTTGGAACAAATCTCAACCATTTGCCCCAGAACATGAACGGTTACCCCAAGTCTTGACTGTTCTGGCCCCAAATCTCAACCGTTTGCATCAAACCCTGACACTTTTTGCCCCAGACTTCCATGGTTTGCAGCAACTCTTGACCATTTCCCCCAAACCTTGACCATTCGCACCAAACCTTGACCATTTTTGCCCTAAACCTCAACAGCTTTTGCCCCAAATCTCAACCCTTTGACCCAATCCTCGACCATTTTTGGTGGAGGCACGGAGATGGGGGGCGATGGCGGGAGCGGGCGACTCAATTCTCTCCTTCCTCCCTCCCCAGGGCTGATGGCGGCCGTGCAGCTGGTGGCGTCCGGAGGGGGCCTCCAGACACCCGGGGGGTCCCTCACCCTCCGCTGCAAGGGCTCCGGCTTCACCTTCAGCAGCTACGGCATGGGATGGATGCGACAGGCCCCCGGGAAGGGACTCGAGTGGGTCGCGTATATTAGCAGTGGTGGTAGCACCTACTACGCGCCGTCGGTCAAGGGGCGCTTCACCATCTCCAAGGACAACTCCCAGAGCACGCTCACGCTGCAGATGAACAGCCTCCGGGACGACGACACGGCCACCTACTACTGCGCGAAAGCTGATTATGGTGGTTGTGGTTATGGTGGTGGCACCAACCCCGACACCGTGTCCCCACGTCCCGGCATCTCCCTCACACCCTTGCACAAGGACCCAGGTCTCGGAGCGAGTCCGGGGCCTCGCACCGACCACAAAACCCTTTATCCCCCCCAAAGCCTTGGCTTTTGGCCCAAATCTGGGTCCTGACTGTCTTCTACAGGGGCTCTGGCTCCATCTCCAGCAGCTCCGCCATGGACTGGGGGCAACTCTCCACCTCTTTTGGCCAAAACCTTGACTGTTTATCCCAAACCTGACCATTTTGGCCCTAAAACTCGAGGGCTTTTGTCCCAAATATCATCTGCTTGCCCCAAGTCTCAACCATTTGCCCCAACACTCAAATGGTTCTGCCCCAAGTCGTGACTGGTTTTGCCCCAACTCTCAACTGTTTGCCCCAGATTCAACCAATGTTGGCCCAAATCTTCACTGTTTACACCAAACCCTTGACTGGTTTTGGGACGAACCTCAACTGTTTGCCCCAAACCGAAACAATTTCCCACAAAACCTGAACGGTCACCCAAAATCTTGACTGGTTTTGACCCAAGTCTCAAATGTTTGCCCCAGATTCAACCACTGTGGGCCCAAATCTTGGCTGTTCACTCCAAACCCTTGACCAGTTTTAGGCAAAACCTCAACTATTTGCCCCAAAACATGAAGGATGACCCCAAGTCTTGACTGGTTTTCCCCCAAGTGTCACCTGTTTGCCCCAAATTCAGCCAATGTTGGCCCAAATCTTGACTCTTTACCCCAAACTTTTGACTGGTTTTGGGCCAAACCTCAACTGTTTGCACCAAACCTCGACCACTTTTGCCTCAACCCTTGACGTTTGCAGCAAATCTCAACTGGTTTTGGCCCAAAATCCCTTTCTTCTGTGTCTTGGAACCCTACCCAGAGCCCAGGCCCCTTCCAAGGCCCAGACCCTCCCCCCCAGGACCCCAGATTTTCTCCCCCGAGGTTGGAACCAGCCTGGAGCCAGGAGCAGGGGGAGCTGGGGGGTCTCCCTTCTGCCCCCTCCCCAGGGCTGATGGCGGCCGTGCAGCTGGTGGAGTCCGGAGGGGGACAACAGACACCTGGGGGGTCCCTCACCCTCCGCTGCAAGGGCTCCGGCTTCACCTTCAGCAGCGTCGAGATGTCCTGGGTGCGACAGGCCCCCGGGAAGGGGCTCGAGTACGTCGCGGGTATTAGCAGCAGTGGTGGTTGGACAGGCTACGCGCCGTCGGTCAAGGGGCGCTTCACCATCTCCAGGGACAACTCCCAGAGCACGCTCACGCTGCAGATGAACAGCCTCCGGGACGACGACACGGCCACCTACTACTGCGCGAAAGCTGATTATGGTGGTTGGTATTATGGTGGTGGCACCAACCCCGACACCGTGTCCCAACTTCCCTGTGTTGGGTCCCCGATCGACCGATTTCGCCCCAAATCTCAACCATTATCATCAAACCCTGACCGATTTCTCACCAGACCTCCGTGGTTTGACCCAACTCTTGACCATTTGCCACAAACCTTGACCATTTGCACCAAACCTTGACCATTCTCGCCCCAGATCTCAAATGGTTGGCACCAAACCTTGACCATTTCTGCCCCAAACCTCCACCCTTCTTGCCCCAAACCTTCATTGGTTTTGGCCAATATCTCGACCACTTTTGCTCCAAACCTTGACTATTTCTCCCAAACCTGACCATTTGTGCCCTAAACCTCGAGGGCTTTTCTCCCAAATATCGTCCATTTGCCCCTAATCTCAACCATTTACCCCAATGTTGAATGGTTTTGCCCCAACTATTGACTGGGTTTGACCCAAGCTTCAACCATTTCCTTCAAATTCAACCAATTTTCTCCCAAATCTTGACTTTTTCCCACAAACCCTTGACCAGTTTTGCCCCAAACCTCAACTCTTTGCTCTAAACCGAAACAATTTCCCACAAAACGTGAATGGCCACCCAAAATCTTGACTGGCTTTGACCCAAGTCTCAAACGTTTGCCCCAAATTCAACCAATGTTGTCCCAAATGTTGACTTTCACCCCAAACCCTTGACTGGTTTTGGGCCAAACCTCAACCACTTGCCCCAGAACATGAACGGTTACCCCAAGTCTTGACCGGTTTTGCCCCAAATCTCAACCGTTTGCATCAAACCCTGACTGTTTTTGCCCCAGACTTCCATGGTTTACAACAACTCTTGACCATTTCCCCCAAACCTTGAGCATTTGCACCAAACCTTGAGCATTTCTGACCCAAATCTCAAACAACTGGCACTAAACCTCAACCATTTTTTCCCCAAACCTTCAACATTTTTGCCCCAAAACTTCATTGGTTTTGGCCAATATCTGGATGGCTTTTTCCCCAAACCTTGACTATTTTTGCCCTAATCCTCAACAGCTTTTGCCCCAAATCTCAACCCTTTGACCCAATCCTCGAACATTTTTGGTGGGGGCACGGAGATGGGGGGCGATGGCGGGAGCGGGCGACTCAATTCTCTCCTTCCTCCCTCCCCAGGGCTGATGGCAGCCGTGCAGCTGGTGGAGTCCGGAGGGGGACAACAGACACCCGGGGGGTCCCTCACCCTCCGCTGCAAGGGCTCCGGCTTCACCTTCAGCAGCTTCGACATGTACTGGGTGCGACAAGCCCCCGGGAAGGGGCTGGAGTGGGTCGCGGGTATTTACAGTAGTGGTAGCACCTACTACGCGCCGTCGGTCCAGGGGCGCTTCACCATCTCCAGGGACAACTCCCAGAGCACGCTCACGCTGCAGATGAACAGCCTCCGGGACGACGACACGGCCACCTACTACTGCGCGAAAAGTACTGGTGGTGGTTGTGGTGCTGGTAATGCTGATGGTGATGCTTATGGTGGTGGCACCAACCCCAGCCCCATGGAACAACATCCCTGTGCTGTGTCCCCAAATCAACCCTTCTTGGCCCAAATCTGAAGCATTTGCCACAAACCTCGACCACTTTTGCCCCAACTCTCAACCAGTTGCAGCAAACCCTGACCGTTTTTGCCCCAGACCTCCATGGTTTGACCCAACTCTCGACCATTTGCACCAAATCTTGACCATTTTATCCCCAGATCTCAAATGATTGGCACCAAACCTCGACCATTTGTGCCCCAAACCTCCACCATTCTTGTTCCAATCTTTGAATGCTCTCAACCAATATCTCGACCACTTTTGCTCCAAACCTTGACTATTTCTCTCAAACCTGACCATTTGTGCCCTAAACATCGAGGGCTTTTGTCCCAAATATCCACTTGCCCCTAATCTCAACCGTTTGCCCCAAATCCAAAACATTTGCCCCAACACTCAAATGGTTTTGCCCCAAATCTTGACTGCTTTTCCCTCAAGTTTCAACCGTTTGCTTCAAATTCAACCAATTTTGTCCCAAATCTTGACTTTTTGCCACAAACCCTTGACCGGTTTTGCCCCAAACCTCAACTCTTTGCCCCAAACCTCAACAATTTCCCACAAAACGTGAATGGTCACCCAAAATCTTGACTGGTTTTGACCCAGGTCTGAAATGTTTGCCCCAAATTCAACCAATGTTGGCCCAAATCTTCACTGTTTACACCAAACCCTTGGCTAGTTTTGCCCCAAACCTCAACCACTTGCCACAGAACATGAACGGTTACCCCACGTCTTCACCATTTTGGCCCCAAATCTCAACCGTTTGCATCAAACCCTGACCGTTTTTGCCCCAGACTTCCATGGTTTGCAACAACTCTTGACCATTTCCCCCAAACCTTGACCATTTGCACCAAACCTTGACCATTTTTGACCCAAATCTCAAACGACTTGCACTAAACCTCAACCGTTTTTTTCCCCAATCCTCCAACGTTGTTGCCCCAAAACTTCCATGGTCCTGGCCAATATCTCAACGGCTTTTTCCCCAAACCTTGACCATTTTTGCCCTAAACCTCAACAGCTTTTGCCCCAAATCTCAACCCTTTGACCCAATCCTCGACCATTTCTGGTGGAGGCGCGGAGATGGGGGGCGACGGCGGGAGCGGGCGACTCAATTCTCTCCTTCCTCCCTCCCCAGGGCTGATGGCGGCCGTGCAGCTGGTGGAGTCCGGAGGGGGACAACAGACACCCGGGGGGTCCCTCACCCTCCGCTGCAAGGGCTCCGGCTTCACCTTCAGCAGCTTCACCATGGGATGGATCCGACAGGCCCCTGGGAAGGGGCTGGAATTCATCGCGACTATTAGGAACGATGGTAGTAGCACAGAATACGCGTCATCGGTCCAGGGGCGCTTCACCATCTCCAGGGACAACTCCCAGAGCACGCTCACGCTGCAGATGAACAGCCTCCGGGACGACGACACGGCCACCTACTACTGCGCCAAAGATGGTCGTGGTGGTGGTTATGCTGATGGTAGTGGTGGCACCAACCCCGGCACCGTGCTCGCAATGTCCCTGCACTGTGTCCCCTCTTCCCAGCATCTCCCCAGAACCCCAACACCCTTCCTAGACCCTTCCACCACCCTCGGACCCCGGCTCCCAAACCCAAGACTCCACCATCGTCCCCAAGAACAGAATTCTTGACCCCAGTCCGGACCCCGGGAGCCAGCCGGGAACCCTGCACGGAGCCCAACTCCTCGTGTGGGGCAGAAACCCAACACCTGGAGTCATCTATGGGCACCTTGTTGTCCCCCGGCCCCGAGCCCAGACCCCTGCAAGGCCTCCGGCTTCGCCTTCAGCTGGTTCGGCATAAACTGGGTGCGACAGGCGCCCGGGAAGGGGCTCGAGTTCGTCGCAGGTATTAACAGTTATGGTGGTAGCACCTTCTACGCGCCGTCGGTCAAGGGGCGCTTCACCATCTCCAGGGACGACTCCCAGAGCACGCTCACGCTGCAGATGAACAGCCTCCGGGACGACGACACGGCCACCTACTACTGCGCAAAAAGTGCTGATGGTGGTGGTGGCACCAACCCCTTCTCCATGGAACAACATCCCTGTGCCGTGTCCCCAGATCGACCCTTCTTGGCCCAGATCTGAAGCATTTGCCACAAACCTTGACCACTTTTGCCCTAAATCTCCACCGGTTGCAGCAAACCCTGACCGATTTCTCACCAGACCTCCATGGTTTGACCCAACTCTTGACCATTTGCACCAAATCTCGACCATTTTATCCCCAAATCTCAAATGATTGGCACCAAACCTTGACCATTTGTGCCCCAAACCTCCACCCTTCTTGCCCCAAACCTTCATGGGTTTTGGCCAATATCTCGACCACTTTTGCTCCAAACCTTGACTATTTCTGTCAAACCTGACCATTTGTGCCCTAAACCTTGAGGGCTTTTGTCCCAAATATCGTCTGCTTACCCCAAATCTCAACCATTTACCCCAAATCCAAAACATTTGCCCCAACTCTCAAATGGTTTTGCCCCAAATCGTGACTGCTTTTGCTCCAACTCTCAACTGTTTGCCCCAAATTCAACCGATGTTGGACCAAATCTTCACGGTTTACACCAAACCCTTGACTGGGTTTGGGACAAACCTCAACCATTTCTTGACCCAACTCAACCACCCCACGTCTTGACCGTTTTTGCCCCAAATCTCAACCATTTGCATCAAACCCTGACCGTTTTTGTCCAAGACCTCCATGGTTTGACCCAACTCTTGACCATTTGCAGCAAATCTTGACCATTTTTGCCCCAGATCTCAAATGATCGGCACCAAACCTCAACCATTTGTGCCCCAAACCTCCACCCTTCTTGACCCAAACCTCTTTGGTTTTGGCCAATATCTCGACCACTTTGCTCCAAACCTTGGCCATTTGACCCAAACGTGGCCCCCACTGACCTAAATCTCAACAGCTTGTGCCACAAATATCCTCCCCTTGTCCCAAATCTCACCCACTTGACCAAAACCTCAACCAGTTTTGCCCCAAACCCCCACCATTCTCCTCTCATCTCCATCCATTTCGCCACAACCTTTGACTCTCTGCACCAAACCAGAGCCTTCAACGGACCCCCAAACTCTACCCTGAGCCATGGACCCTGTCCCAAGCCGTGTCCTGCCAGGGCTCCGGCTTCACCTTCAGCAGCGTCGGCATGGCTTGGGTGCAACAGGCGCCCGGGAAAGGGCTCGAGTACGTCGCGCAGATTAACACTGGTGGTACCACAACATACGCGCCGTAGGTCAAGGGGCGCTTCACCCTCTCCAGGGACAACTCCCAGAGCACGCTCACGCTGCAGATGAACAGCCTCCGGGACGACGACACGGCCACCTACTACTGCGCGAAAAGTACTGGTGGTGGTTGTGGTGCTGGTAATGCTGATGGTGATGCTTATGGTGGTGGCACCAACCCCAGCCCCATGGAACAACATCCCTGTGCTGTGTCCCCAAATCAACCCTTCTTGGCCCAAACCTGAAGCATTTGCCACAAACCTCGACCACTTTTGCCCCAAATCTCAAGCTTTCGCTCAAAACTCTGACTGTTTTTGCCCCAGACCTCCATGGTTTGCCCCAACTCCTGACCTTTTGCCCCAAACCTCGACCATTTGCACCAAATCTTGACCATTTTCACACCAAATCTCAAATGACTGGCACCAAACCTCAACCATTTCTGCCCCAAACCTCCACCCTTCTTGCCCCCAACCTTCAAGGCTCTCGACCAATATCTCAACCACTTTCGCTCCAAACCTTGACTATTTCTCTCAAACCTGATTACTTTTACCCTAAACCTCAAGGCTTTTCTCCGAAATATCGTCCGCTTGCCACAAATCTCAACCGTTTGCCCCAAACCGCAACCACTTGGCCCAAAGTTGAGTGGTTTTGCCCCAAGTCTTGACTGGTTTTGACCCAAGTCTCAAATATTCGCCCCAAATTCAACCAATGTTGGCCCAAATCTTCACTGTTTACACCAAACCCTTCACTGGTTTTTAGGACAAATCTCAACTATCTGCCCCAGAACATGAACAGTTACCCCACATCTTGACTGTTTGGCCCCAAATCTCAACCGTTTGCATCAAACCCTGACCGTTTTTGCCCCAGACCTCCATGGTTTGCAGCAACTCTTGACCATTTCCCCCAAACCTTGACCATTTGCACCAAACCTTGACCATTTTTGACCCAAATCTCAAACGACTGGCACTAAACCTCACCATTTTTTCCCCCAAACCTCCAACATTGTTGCCCCAAACCTTCCATGGTCCTGGACAATATCTCGACGACGTTTTCCCTAAAACCTTGACCATTTTTACCCCAATCCTCAACAGCTTTTGCCCCAAATCTCAACCCTTTGACCCAATCCTCGACCATTTTTGGGGGAGGCACGGAGATGGGGGGCGATGGCGGGAGCGGGCGACTCAATTCTCTCCTTCCTCCCTCCCCAGGGCTGATGGCGGCCGTGCAGCTGGTGGAGTCCGGAGGGGGACAACAGACACCCGGGGGGTCCCTCACCCTCCGCTGCAAGGGCTCCGGCTTCACCTTCAGCAGCGTCGAGATGTCCTGGGTGCGACAGGCCCCCGGGAAGGGGCTCGAGTACGTCGCGGTTATTAGCGGCAGTGGTAGTTGGACAGGCTACGCGCCGTCGGTCACGCTGCAGATGAACAGCCTCTGGGATTATGGTGGTTGATTATGGTGGTTGGTATTATGGTGGTGGCACCAACCCCGACACCGTGTCCCAACTTCCCTGTGTTGGGTCCCCGATCGACCGATTTCGCCCCAAATCTCAACCATTATCATCAAACTCTGACCGATTTCTCACCAGACCTCCATGGTTTGACCCAACTCTTGACCATTCGCCACAAACCTTGACCATTTGCACCAAACCTTGACCATTCTCGCCCCAGATCTCAAATGATTGGCACCAAACCTCAACCATTTCTGCCCCAAACCTCCACCCTTCTTGCCCCAAACCTTCCATGCTCTCGACCAATATCTCGACCACTTCTGCTCCAAACCTTGACCACTTATCCCGAACCTGACCATTTTTGCCCTAAACCTCGAGGGCTTTTGTCCCAAATACCGTCTGCTTGCCCAAATCTCAACCATTTGCCCCAAATCCCAACCATTTGCCCCAGCATTCAAGTGGTTTTGCCCCAAGTCTTGACTGGTTTTGACCCAAGTCTCAACCATTTGTTTCAAATTCAACCAATTTTGGCCGAAATGTTGACATTTGCCACAAACCCTTGGCCGGTTTTGCCCCAAATCTCAACCGTTGGCATCAAACCCTGACCGTTTTTGCCCCAGACCTCCATGGTTTGCCACAACTCTTGACCATTCGCCCCAGACCTCGAACATTTTTGCCCCAAACCTCCACCCTTCTTGCCCCAAACCTTCATTGGTATCTCGACCACTTTTGCTGCAAACCTTGACTATTTACCCCAAACCTGACCATTTGTGCCCTAAACCTCCAGGGCTTATCCCCCAAATATCGTCCATTTGCCCCTAATCTCAACCATTTACCCCAATGTTGAATGGTTTTGCCCCAACTATTGACTGGGTTTGACCCAAGCTTCAACCATTTCCTTCAAATTCAACCAATTTTGTCCCAAATGTTGACTTTTTCCCACAAACCCTTGACCAGTTTTGCCCCAAACCTCAACTCTTTGCTCTAAACCGAAACAATTTCCCACAAAACGTGAATGGCCACTCAAAATCTTGACTGGCTTTGACCCAAGTCTCAAACGTTTGCCCCAAATTAAACCAATGTTGTCCCAAATGTTGACTTTCACCCCAAACCCTTGACCGGTTTTGGGCAAAACCTCAACTGTTTGCCCCAAAACATGAAGGATTACCCCAAGTCTTGACTGGTTTTGACCCAAGTGTCACCTGTTTGCCCCAAATTCAACCAATGTTGGCCCAAATCTTCACTGTTTACACCAAACCCTTGACTAGTTTTGCCCCAAACCTCCACCACTTGCCCCAGAACATGAACGGTTACCCCAAGTCTTGACTGGTTTTGCCCCAAATCTCAACCGTTTGCATCAAACCCTGACCGTTTTTGCCCCAGACTTCCATGGTTTGCAACAACTCTTGACCATTTTCCCCAAACCTTGACCATTTGCACCAAATCTCGACCATTTTTGCCCCAAATCTCAAACAACTGGCACTAAACCTCAACCATTTTTTCCCCAAACCTCCAACATTTTTGCCCCAAAACTTCATTGGTTTTGGCCAATATCTGGATGGCTTTTTCCCCAAACCTTGACTATTTTTGCCCTAAACCTCAACAGCTTTTGCCGCAAATCTCAACCCTTTGACCCAATCCTCGCCCAGTTTTGGTGGAGGCACGGAGATGGGGGGCGATGGCGGGAGCGGGCGACTCAATTCTCTCCTTCCTCCCTCCCCAGGGCTGATGGCGGCCGTGCAGCTGGTGGAGTCCGGAGGGGGCCTCCAGACACCCGGGGGGTCCCTCACCCTCCGCTGCAAGGGCTCCGGCTTCACCTTCAGCAGCGTCTGCATGAACTGGGTGCGACAGGCCCCCGGGAAGGGGCTTGAGTTCATCACAACTATTTGGAATGATGGTAGTAGCACAGGCTACGCGTCATCGGTCAAGGGGCGCTTCACCATCTCCAGGGACAACTCCCAGAGCACGCTCACGCTGCAGATGAACAGCCTCCGGGACGACGACACGGCCACCTACTACTGCGCGAAAAGTTATGCTGGTGGTGGTGGCGCCAACCCCTTCTCCATGGAACAACATCCCTGTGCTGTGTCCCCAAATCAACTGCTATTGACCCAAATCTGAAGCATTTCTCCTTAACCTCAACTATTTCTACTCAAAGTCTCAACCGGTTGCACCAAACCCTGACTGATTTCTCACCAGACCTCCATGGTTTGACCAAACTCTTGACCATTTGCCTCAAACCTTGACCATTTTCACCCCAAATCTCAAATGACTGGCACCAAACCTCGACCATTTCTGCCCCAAACCTCCACCCTTCTTGCCCCAAACCTTCAATGCTCTCCACCAATATCTCGACCACTTTTGCTCCAAACCTTGACTATTTCTCTCAAACCTGATAATTTTTACCCTAAACCTCAAGGCTTTTCTCCCAAATATCGTCTGCTTGCCACAAATCTCAACCGTTTGCCCCAATGTTGAATGGTTTTGCCCCAAGTCTTGACTGGTTTTGACCCAGGTCTCAACCCTTTGCCCCAAATTCAACCACTGTTGGCCCAAATCTTCACTGTTTACACCAAACCCTTGACTGGTTTTGCCCCAAACCTCAACCACTTGCCCCAAAACATGAACGGTTACCCCAAGTCTTGACCGTTTTGGCCCCAAATCTCAACCGTTTGTATCAAACTCTGATCAATTTTGCACAAGACCTCCACGGTTTGCAACAACTCTTGACCATTTCCCCCAAACCTTGACCATTTCCCCCAAACCGTGACCATTTTTGACCCAAATCTCAAACGACTTGCAGGAAACCTCAACCATTATTTCTCCAAACCTCCACCAATGTTGACCCAAACCTTCAATGGGTTTGGCCAGTATCTCGACGGCTTTTGCCACAAACCTTGACCTTCTGCCCCAAACCTGACCATTCCTGAATTAAACCTCAAGCGCTTTTGCCCCAGATCTCAACCCTTTGACCCCAACCTTGGCCATTTCCCTCTCGTCTCGATCGCTGTTGCCCCAGACCTCGACTCTTGGCACCAAACCTCGACCGTTGCACCATCCCCCTGACCAATAGGACCCCCCTGGGCCCCCCCAGCAGCACCCATGGCGCATCAGCCCCCTCCGCCTTCCTCCTCCTTCTCCTGGCCGCCCTCCCAGGTAGGACCCGGCCCCACTCACCCCCTTTCCCCCACACCCGGGCGCGGAGATGGGGGGCGACGGCGGGAGCGGGCGACTCAATTCTCTCCTTCCTCCCTCCCCAGGGCTGATGGCGGCCGTGCAGATAGTGGCGTCCGGAGGGGGACAACAGACACCCGGGGGGTCCCTCACCCTCCGCTGCAAGGGCTCCGGCTTCACCTTCAGCAGCGTCGAGATGTCCTGGGTGCGACAGGCCCCCGGGAAGGGGCTTGAGTACGTCGCGGTTATTAGCAGCAGTGGTGGTTGGACAGGCTACGCGCCGTCGGTCAAGGGGCGCTTCACCATCTCCAGGGACAACTCCCAGAGCACGCTCACGCTGCAGATGAACAGCCTCCGGGACGACGACACGGCCACCTACTACTGCGCGAAATGTGCTTACGGTGGTGGTGCTGGTTATGGTGGTGGCACCAGCCCCGGCACCGTGTCCCAACTTCCCCGTGTTGGGTCCCCTCATCGACCGATTTTGCCCCAGTCGACCATTTTTGCCCCAAATCTCAACCATTATCATCAAACCCTGACCGATTTCTCACCAGACCTCCGTGGTTTGACCCAACTCTTGACCATTTGCCACAAACCTTGACCATTTGCACCAAACCTTGACCATTCTCGCCCCAGATCTCAAATGATTGGCACCAAACCTCGACTATTTCTGCCCCAAACCTCCACCCTTCTTGCCCCAAACCTTCCATGCTCTCGACCAATATCTCGACCGCTTCTGCTCCAAACCTTGACCACTTATCCCGAACCTGACCATTTTTGCCCTAAACCTCGAGGGCTTTTGTCCCAAATATCGTCTGCTTGCCCAAATCTCAACCATTTGCCCCAAATCCCAACCATTTGCCCCAGCATTCAAGTGGTTTTGCCCCAAGTCTTGACTGGTTTTGACCCAAGTCTCAACCATTTCTTTCAAATTCAACCAATTTTGGCCGAAATGTTGACATTTGCCACAAACCCTTGACCGGTTTTGCCCCAAACCTCAACCGTTGGCATCAAACTCTGACCGATTTTGCCCCAGAACTCCATGATTTGCCACAACTCTTGACCTTTGGCCCCAAACCTTGACCATTTGCACCAAACCTCAACCACTTTTGCCCCAAAAATGGGGCAACTGCTCCGTTCTTGCCCCAAACCTTCATTGGGTTTGGCCAATGTCACAGAATCCCAGACTGGCGGGGGGAAGGGACCTCTGGAGGTCACCCGGTCCAAGCCCCGGCCAGAGCAGGGTCACCCAGAGCAGGTGGCACAGGAACGCGTCCGGGCGGGTTGGGAATGGCTCCGGAGACGGAGACTCCCCCACCTCTCTGGGCAGCCTGTGCCAGGGCTCTGCCACCCCCACAGCAAAGAGGTTCCTCTTCTGGTGGCACCAACCCCGGCATTGTCACCCAACGGCCCCACACTCTGTCCCCACCTTCACCAGTTTGGGCCCAAGTCTCAACTGGTTTGGGCCCAAGTCTCCAACAATTGGCACCAAACCTTGATGGGTTTTGAGCCCCAAATCCCTTTGCTCTGGGATCCAGAACCCGACACAGAGCCCAGACCCCAAACCTTGACCATTTGCCCCAAACCCGACCATTCCTGACGTAAACCTCCACCGGTTTGCCCCAAATCTCAACCCTTTGACCCAATCCTCGACCATTTTTGGTGGGGTCACGGAGATGGGGGGCGATGGCGGGAGCGGGCGACTCAATTCTCTCCTTCCTCCCTCCCCAGGGCTGATGGCGGCCGTGCAGCTGGTGGAGTCCGGAGGGGGACAACAGACACCCGGGGGGTCCCTCACCCTCCGCTGCAAGGCCTCCGGCTTCACCTTCAGCAGCTTCGACATGCAATGGGTGCGACAGGGCCCCGGGAAAGGGCTCGAGTGGGTCGCGGGTATTACCAGCAGTGGTGGTAGCATAGACTACGCGCCGTCGGTCAAGGGGCGCTTCACCATCTCCAGGGACAACTCCCAGAGCACGCTCACGCTGCAGATGAACAGCCTCCGGGACGACGACACGGCCACCTACTACTGCGCGAAATGTAGTGGTGGTTGCTGTGCTGGTAATGCTGATGGTGATGCTTATGGTGGTGGCACCAACCCCAGACCCATGGAAAAACACCCCTGCGCTGTGTCCCCAAATCAACAGCTATTGACCCAAACCTGAAGCATTTGCCCCAAACCTCAACCGGTTGCACCAAACCCTGACCGATTTCTCACCAGACCTCCATGGTTTGACACAACTCTTGACCATTCGCCCCAAACCTTGACCATTTGCACCAAATCTTGACCATTTTATCCCCAAGTCTCAAATGACTGGCACCAAACCTCGACCATTTGTGCCCCAAACCTCCACCCTTCTTGCCCCAAACCTTCAATGCTCTCGACCAATATCTCGACCACTTTTGCTCCAAACCTTGACTATTTCTCTCAAACCTGATTACTTTTACCCTAAACCTCAAAGCTTTTCTCCAAAATATCGTCCGCTTGCCACAAATCTCAACCATTTGCCCCAAACCGCAACCACTTGGCCCAAAGTTGAGTGGTTTTGCCCCAAGTCTTGACTGGTTTTGACCCAAGTCCCAACCGTTCGCCCCAAATTCAACCAATGTTGGCCCAAATCTTCACTGTTTACACCAAACCCTTCACTGGTTTCAGGACAAATCTCAACCACTTGCCCCAGAACATGAACGGTTACCCCAAGTCTTGACTGTTTTGGCCCCAAATCTCAACCGTTTGCATCAAACTCCGACCGTTTTTGCCCCTGACTTCCATGGTTTGCAGCAACTCTTGACCATTTCCCCCAAACCTTGACCATTTGCACCAAATCTTGACCATTTTTGACCCAAATCTCAAAGAACTTGCACTAAACCTCAACCGTTTTTTCCCCAAACCTCCAACACTGTTGCTCCAAACCTTCCATGGTCTTGGCCAATATCTCAACGGCTTTTTCCCCAAACCTTGACCATTTTTGCCCTAAACCTCAACAGCTTTTGCCCCAAATCTCAACCCTTTGACCCAATCCTCGACCATTTTTGGTGGAGGCACGGAGATGGGGGGCGATGGCGGGAGCGGGCGACTCAATTCTCTCCTTCCTCCCTCCCCAGGGCTGATGGCGGCCGTGCAGCTGGTGGAGTCCGGAGGGGGACAACAGACACCCGGGGGGTCCCTCACCCTCCGCTGCAAGGCCTCCGGCTTCACCTTCAGCAGCTACGGCATGGGATGGATCCGAGAGGCCCCCGGGAAGGGGTTCGAGTACGTCGCGAGTATTAACAGCGGTGGTAGTTACACAAACTACGCGCCGTCGGTCAAGGGGCGCTTCACCATCTCCAGGGACAACTCCCAGAGCACGGTCACGCTGCAGATGAACAGCCTCCGGGACGACGACACGGCCACCTACTACTGCGCGAAAAGTTATGCTGGTGGTTGTTATTATGTTGGTGGCACCTTCCCCGACACCGTGTCCCAACTTCCCTGTGTTGGGTCCCCTCATCGACCGATTTTGCCCCAGACGTCGACTATTTTTGCCCCAAATCTCAACCATTATCATCAAACCCTGACCGATTTCTCACCAGACCTCCATGGTTTCACTCAACTCTTGACTATTTGCCACAAACCTTGACCATTTGCACCAAATCTTGACCTTTTTCGCCCCAAATCTCAAATGATTAGCACGAAACCTCGACCATTTGTGCCCCAAACCTCCACCCTTCTTGACCCAAACCTTCATGGGTTTTGGCCAATATCTTGACCACTTTTGCTCCAAACCTTGACTATTTCTGTCAAACCTGACCATTTGTGCCCTAAACCTCGAGGGCCTTTGTCCCAAATATCGTCCGCTTGCCCTTAATCTCAACCATTTACCCCAAATCCCAACCATTTACCCCAACGTTGAATGGTTTTGCCCCAAGTCTTGACTGGTTTTGACCCAAGTTTCAACCATTTGTTCAAATTCAACCAATGTTGTCCCAAATCTTGACTTTTTGCCACAAACCCTTGACCGGTTTTGCCCCAAACCTCAACTCTTTGCCCCAAACCTAAACAATTTCCCACAGAACGTGAATGGTCACCCAAAATCTTGACTGGTTTTGACCCAAGACTCAAACATTTGCCCCAAATTCAACCAATGTTGGCCCAAATCTTCACTGTTTACACCAAACCCTTCACTGGTTTTGGGCCAAACCTCAACCATTTGCCCCAGAACATGAACGGTTACCCCACGTTTTGACTGTTTTGGCCCCAAATCTCAACCGTTTGCATCAAACCCTGACCGTTTTTGCCCCAGACTTCCATGGTTTGCAACAACTCTTGACCATTTCCCCCAAACCTTGACCATTCGCACCAAACCTTGACCATTTTTGACCCAAATCTCAAACAACTGGCACTAAACCTCAACCATTATTTCCCCAAACCTCCACCAATGTTGACCCAAACCTTCAATGGGTTTGGCCAATATCTCGACCGCTTTTTCCCTGGAAAAAGCTGATGGAGTCCGGAGGAGGCCTCCAGACACCCGGGGGGTCCCTCACCCTCCGCTGCAAGGCCTCCGGCTTCACCTTCAGCAGCTTCGGCATGGAATGGGTGCGACAGGCCCCCGGGAAGGGGCTCGAGTTCGTTGCGTGTATTGGAAACGATGGTAGTGGCACCTACTACGCGCCGTCGGTCAAGGGGCGCTTCACCATCTCCAAGGACAACTCCCAGAGCACGCTCACGCTGCAGATGAACAGCCTCCGGGACGACGACACGGCCACCTACTACTGCGCGAAAGCTGCTGATGGTGGTGGCTCTGAGCCGGCGTCTGCTCAGGAAACGCGCCGGCGAGCCGCGTCCCCGCGGGGGACAGGAGGCAGCGATGCCTGGCAGCCCCCGGCCCTCTGGGACGGCTCCAGCCGCTGCCTCTGCCTGCCCCGAGCCCGCGCCCCGGCACCGACCCCAACATCCCTGCCGTGGGTCCCAGCAGCTTCCCCAAACCCCGCACCCGGCCCTCAGCCCCACACCCAACACCCAACCTTGCCCCAAGCCTCAACGCTTTGGCCCCAACCTTCACTGCTTTTGCCTCAAATCCCAACCCTCTGCCCCAAATCCCAACCATTTGCCCCAACGCTCAAAGGGGGGTGCACCAAATCTTGACCGGTTTTGCCCCAAATTCAACCTAAAGCATTTGCCCCAAAACGCCAACAGTTTTGCCCCAAGTCTTGACTGGTTTGGCCCCAGCTCTCAACCCTTTGCCCCAGATTCACCCAATGCGGGCCCAAATCTTCACTCTTTCTCCAAACCCTTGACTGGTTTTGGGGCAAACCTCAACCATTTGCCCCAGAACATGAACGGTTACCCCAAGTCTTGACCGCTTTGGCCCCAAATCTCAACCGTTGGCATCAAACTCTGACCGATTTTGCCCCAGACCTCCATGGTTTGCCACAACTCTTCACCTTTTGCACCAAACCTTGACCGTTTGCACCAAACCTCGACCACTTTTGCCCCAAAAATGGGGCAACTGCTCCGTTCTTGCCCCAAACCTTCATTGGGTTTGGCCAATGTCACAGAATCCCAGACTGGTGGGGGGGGAAGGGACCTCTGGAGATCACCCGGTCCAAGCCCCGGCCAGAGCAGGGTCACCCAGAGCAGGTGGCACAGGAACGCGTCCGGGCGGGTTGGGAATGGCTCCGGAGACGGAGACTCCCCCACCTCTCTGGGCAGCCTGTGCCAGGGCTCTGCCACCCCCACAGCAAAGAGGTTCCTCCTCGCCTTGAGATGGAGCTTCCCACGGTCAAGTTGGTGCCCGTCACCCCTCGTCCTGTCCCCGGGCACCACTGGGAAGAGCCCGGCCCCGTCCTCCTGACACCCCCCCTCTCAGCGTTCGTCAGCGTTGAGAAGATCCCCCCTCGGACGTCTTCTGTCCACACTGGAGACCCCATCCCTCAGCCTTTCGCCCTCGCCACGTCCTCGTCCCGCCATGGGCGTCCACTTGGCTTCCACCTTCCTCCTCCTCCTGGCCGCCCTCCCAGGTAGGACCCGGCCCCACTTCACCCCCGTTTTTCCCCCCACACCCGGGCGCGGAGATGGGGGTTGACGGCGGGAGCGGGCGACTCAATTCTCTCCTTCCTCCCTCCCCAGGGCTGATGGCGGACGTGCAGCTGGTGGAGTCCGGAGGGGGACAACAGACACCCGGGGGGTCCCTCACCCTCCGCTGCAAGGCCTCCGGCTTCACCTTCAGCAGCTTCACCATGTTCTGGGTGCGACAGGCCCCCGGGAAGGGGCTGGAGTACGTCGCGCAGATTAGCAGTGGTGGTAGCACCTACTACGCGCCGTCGGTCAAGGGGCGCTTCACCATCTCCAGGGACAACTCCCAGAGCACGCTCACGCTGCAGATGAACAGCCTCCGGGACGACGACACGGCCACCTACTACTGCGCGAAAAGTACTGGTGGTGATTATGGTGCTGGTAATGCTGATGGTGATGCTTGTGGTGGTGGCACCAACCCCAGCCCCATGGAACAACATCCCTGTGCTGTGTCCCCAGATCGACCCTTCTTGGCCCAAATCTGAAGCATTTCTCCTTAACCTCAACTATTTCTACCCCAAATCTCAACTGTTTGCAGCAAACCCTGACCGTTTTTTCCCCAGACCTCCATGGTTTGACCCAACTCTTGACCGTTTGCCCCAAACCTTGACCATTTGCACGAAATCTCGACCATTTTATCCCCAAATCTCAAATGATCGGCACCAAACCTCGACCATTTGTGCCCCAAACCTCCACCCTTCTTGACCCAAACCTTCATTGGTTTTGGCCAATATCTCGACCACTTTGCTCCAAACCTTGGCCATTTGACCCAAACGTGGCCCCCACTGACCTAAATCTCAACGGCTTTTGCCACAAATATCCTCCCCTTGTCCCAAATCTCACCCACTTGACCAAAACCTCAACCAGTTTTGCCCCAAACCCCCACCATTCTCCTCTCATCTCCATCCATTTCACCACAACCCTTCACTCTCTGCACCAAACCAGAGCCTTGAACGGACCCCCAAACTCTACCCTGAGCCATGGACCCTGTCCCAAGCCGTGTCCTGCCAGGGCTCCGGCTTCACCTTCAGCAGCGTCGGCATGGCTTGGGTGCGACAGGCGCCCGGGAAGGGGCTCGAGTACGTCGCGGGTATTAGCAGCAGTGGTCGTACCACAGGCTACGCGCCGTCGGTCAAGGGGCGCTTCACCATCTCCAGGGACAACTCCCAGAGCACGCTCACGCTGCAGATGAACAGCCTCCGGGACGACGACACGGCCACCTACTACTGCGCGAAGACTAGTTGTGGTGGTTGTAGTTATGGTGGTGGCACCTTCCCCGACACCGTGCCCCAACTTCCCCGTGTTGGGTCCCCTCATCGACCGATTTTGCCCCAGACGTCGACCATTTTTGCCCCAAATCTCAACCATTATCATCAAACCCTGACCGATTTCTCACCAGACCTCCGTGGTTTGACCCAACTCTTGACCATTCGCCACAAACCTTGGCCATTTTATCCACAAATCTCAAATGATTGGCACCAAACCTCGACCATTTGTGCCCCAAACCTCCACCCTTCTTGCCCCAAACCTTCAATGCTCTTGACCAATATCTTGAACACTTCTGCTCCAAACCTTGACCATTTATCCCGAACCTGACCGTTTTTGCTCTAAACCTTGAGGGCTTTTGCCAGAAATACCCTCCCCTTGCCCCAGATCACAAGCATTTACCCCAAATCCAAAACGGATTTGCCCCAAGTCTTGACTGCTTTTGCCCCAAGTTTCAACCATTTGCTTCAAATTCAACCAATTTTGCCCCAAATCTCAACTCTTTGCCCCAAACCTCAACAATTTCCCATAAAACGTGAACCGTCACCCAAAATCTTGACTGGTTTTGCCCCAAGACTCAAACATTTGCCCCAAATTCGACCAACGTTGGCCCAAATCTTGACTGTTGACCTGAAACCCTTGACTGGTTTTGGCCCAAATCTCAACGGTTTGCAGGAAAACGTGACCACTTCTACCTCAACCCTTGACATTTGCAGCAAATCTCAACTGGTTTTGGCCCAAAATCCCTTTCTTCTGTGTCTTGGAACCCTACCCAGAGCCCAGGCCCCTTCCAAGGCCCAGACCCTCCCCCCCAGGACTCCAGATTTTCTCCCCCGAGGTTGGAACCAGCCTGGAGCCAGGAGCAGGGGGAGCTGGGGGGGCTCCCTTCTGCCCCCTCCCCAGGGCTGATGGCGGCCGTGCAGCTGGTGGAGTCCGGAGGGGGACAACAGACACCCGGGGGGTCCCTCACCCTCCGCTGCAAGGGCTCCGGCTTCACCTTCAGCAGCTTCGCCATGGGATGGATGCGACAGGCCCCCGGGAAGGGGCTGGAGTGGGTCGCAGGTATTGAGAGTGATGGTGGTGACACAGGGTACGTCCCACCAGTCAACTCAAACTCTTCCCGCATCCCAACACGTTGATGGAACCCTTTGCCCCCAGCCTCAACCCCCCTGTCCTGCATCCCAACATCCCGGCGCCTTCCCCACACCCCCGCACCCACCACAGACCCCCGCGGGGTGCCCCGAACCCTTGAACGGGCCCCCAAAATCTACCATGAGCCATGGACCCTGTCCCAGGACGTGTCCTGCCAGGGCTCCGGCTTCACCTTCAGCAGCTTCGCCATGGAATGGGTGCGACAGGCCCCCGGGAAGGGGCTCGAGTACGTTGCGGAGATTAATGCTGGTGGTAGTTACACAGAATACGCGCCGTCGGTCAAGGGGCGCTTCACCATCTCCAGGGACAACTCCCAGAGCACGCTCACGCTGCAGATGAACAGCCTCCGGGACGACGACACGGCCACCTACTACTGCGCGAAAAGTACTGGTGGTGGTGGTGCTGGTAATGCGGATGGTGATGCTTATGGTGGTGGCACCAACCCCAGCCCCATGGAACAACATCCCTGTGCTGTGTCCCCAAATCAACCCTTCTTGCCCAAATCTGAAGCATTTGCCACAGACCTCGACCACTTTTGCCCCAAACCTCAACTGGTTGCAGCAAACCCTGACCGATTTCTCACCAGACCTCCATGGTTTGACCCAACTCTTGACCATTTGCACCAAACCTTGACCATTTGCACCAAACCTTGACCATTTGCACCAAACCTTGACCATTTTCGCCCCAAATCTCAAATGATTGGCACCAAACCTCAACCATTTCTGCCCCAAACCTCCACCCTTCTTGCCCCAAACCTTCAATGCTCTCCACCAATATCTCGACCACTTTTGCTCCAAACCTTGACTATTTCTCTCAAACCTGATTATTTTTACCCTAAACCTCAAGGCTTTTCTCCCAAATATCGTCCGCTTGCCACAAATCTCAACCGTTTGCCCCAATGTTGAATGGTTTTGCCCCAAGTCTTGACTGGTTTTGACCCAAGTCTCAAATGTTTGCCCCAAATTCAACCACTGTCGGCCCAAATCTTCACTGTTTACACCAAACCCTTCACTGGTTTTGCCCCAAACCTCAACCACTTGCCCCAAAACATGAACGGTTACCCCAAGTCTTGACCGTTTTGGCCCCAAATCTCAACCGTTTGCATCAAACTCTGACCGTTTTGCCCCAGACTTCCATGGTTTGCAGCAACTCTTGACCATTTCCCCCAAACCTTGACCATTTTTGACCCAAATCTCAAACGACTTGCAGGAAACCTCAACCATTATTTCCCCAAACCTCCACCAATGTTGCCCCAAAACTTCAGTGGGTTTGGCCAGTATCTCGATGGCTTCTGCCACAAACCTTGACCTTCTGCCCCAAACCTGACCATTCCTGAATTAAACCTCAAGCGCTTTTGCCCCAGATCTCAACCCTTTGACCCCAACCTTGACCATTTCCCTCTCGTCTCGATCGCTGTTGCCCCAGACCTCGACTCTTGGCACCAAACCTCGACCGTTGCACCATCCCCCTGACCAATAGGACCCCCCGGGCCCCCCCAGCAGCACCCATGGCGCATCAGCCCCCTCCGCCTTCCTCCTCCTCCTCCTGGCCGCCCTCCCAGGTAGGACCCGGCCCCACTCACCCCCTTTCCCCCACACCCGGGCGCAGAGATGGGGGGCGACGGCGGGAGCGGGCGACTCAATTCTCTCCTTCCTCCCTCCCCAGGGCTGATGGCGGCCGTGCAGATGGTGGCGTCCGGAGGGGGACAACAGACACCCGGGGGGTCCCTCACCCTCCGCTGCAAGGGCTCCGGCTTCACCCTCAGCAGCTACGGCATGGGATGGATGCGACAGGCCCCCGGGAAGGGGCTTGAGTACGTCGCGGCTATTAGCAGCAGTGGTAGTTGGACAGGCTACGCGCCGTCGGTCAAGGGGCGCTTCACCCTCTCCAGGGACAACTCCCAGAGCACGCTCACGCTGCAGATGAACAGCCTCCGGGACGACGACACGGCCACCTACTACTGCGCGAAAGCTGATTGTGGTGGTTGTTATTATGGTGGTGGCCCCTTCCCCGACACCGTGTCCCAACTTCCCTGTGTTGGGTCCCCTCATCGACCGATTTTGCCCCAGACGTTGACCATTTTTGCCCCAAATGTCAACCATTTTCATCAAACCCTGACAGATTTCTCACCAGACCTCCGTGGTTTGACCCAACTCTTGACCGTTTGCCACAAACCTTGACCATTTGCACCAAACCTTGACCATTTTATCCCCAAGTCTCAAATGATTGGCACCAAACCTCGACCATTTGTGCCCCAGACCTCCACCCTTCTTGCCCCAAACGTTCATTCATTTTGGCCAATATCTCGACCACTTTTGCTCCAAACCTTGACTATTTCTGTCAAACCAGACCATTTTTGCCCTAAACCTCGAGGGCTTTTGCCAGAAATACCCTCCCCTTGCCCCAGACCACAAGCATTTACCCCAAATCCAAAATATTTGCCACAAAAGTCAAACGGATTTGCCCCAAGTCTTGACTGCTTTTGCCCCAAGTTTCAACCATTTGCCCCAAATTCAACCAATTTCGTCCCAAATCTTGACCTTTTGCCACAAAGCCTTGACCGCTTTTGCCCCAAACCTCAACTCTTTTCCCCAAACCTCAACAATTTCCCACAAAACGTGAACCGTCACCCAAAATCTTGACTGGTTTTGCCCCAAGACTCAAACGTTTGCCCCAAATTCGACCAACGTTGGCCCAAATCTTCACTGTTGACCTGAAACCCTTGACTGGTTTTGGCCCAAATCTCAACGGTTTGCAGGAAAACATGACCACTTCTACCTCAACCCTTGACATTTGCAGCAAATCTCAACTGGTTTTGGCCCCAAAAATCCTTTCTTCTGTGTCTTGGAACCCTACCCAGAGCCCAGGCCCCTTCCAAGGCCCAGACCCTCCCCCCCAGGACCCCAGATTTTCTCCCCCGAGGTTGGAACCAGCCTGGAGCCAGGAGCAGGGGGAGCTGGGGGGGCTCCCTTCTGCCCCCTCCCCAGGGCTGATGGCGGCCGTGCAGCTGGTGGAGTCCGGAGGGGGACAACAGACACCCGGGGGGTCCCTCACCCTCCGCTGCAAGGGCTCCGGCTTCACCTTCAGCAGCGTCGAGATGTCCTGGGTGCGACAGGCCCCCGGGAAGGGGCTCGAGTACGTCGCGGTTATTAGCGGCAGTGGTGGTTGGACAGGCTACGCGCCGTCGGTCAAGGGGCGCTTCACCATCTCCAGGGACGACTCCCAGAGCACGCTCACGCTGCAGATGAACAGCCTCCGGGACGACGACACGGCCACCTACTACTGCCCGATACGAAATAGTGGTGGTTGTGGTTATGGTGGTGGCACCAACCCCGGCACCGTGTCCCCACATCCCGCCATCTCCCTCAAACCCTTGCACAAAGACCCAGGTCTCGGAGCGAGTCCGGGCCCCCAAAGCCTTGGCTTTTGGCCCAAATCTTTGCCCTCACCCTCGTCTGCAGGGGCTCTGGCTCCATCTCCAGCAGCTCCGCCATGGACTGGGGGCAACTCTCCACCTCTTTTGGCCAAAACCTTGACTGTTTATCCCAAACCTGACCATTTTTGCCCTAAACCTCGAGGGCTTTTGTTCCAAATATTGTTCGCTTGCCCAAATCTCAACCGTTTGCCCCAAACCCCAACCATTTGCCCCAACACTCTAATGGTTTTGCCCGAAATCTTGACTGTTTGCCCCAAACCTTGACTGCTTTTGGCCTAGATCTCGACTGTTTCTCTCAAACTTTAACCATTTTTGCCCAAAATCTCAACCAGTTTTTGCCCTTGACCGGTTTTGGCCGAAATCTCAACCATTCGTCCCAAACCTTGACTGGTTTTTGCCCCAAAAATCCACCATTTCCCCCAAACCTTGACTGGTTTTGGCCTACATCTTGACCGTTTGTCCCAAACCTTGACTGGTTTTTACCCCAAAAATCCACCATTTGCCCCAAAAATCCACCATTTGCCCCAAACCTTGACTGGTTTTGGCCTAAATCTCAACTGTTTGTCCCAAACCTTGACTGGTTTTCCCCCAAAAATCCACCCTTTGCCCCAAAAATCCACCATTTGCCCCAAACCTTGACTGGTTTTGGCCTACATCTTGACTGTTTGTCCCAAACCTTGACTGGTTTTCCCCCAAAAATCCACCATTTGCCCCAAAAATCCACCATTTCCCCCAAACCTTGACTGGTTTTGGCCTAAATCTCAACCGTTTGTCCCAAACCTTGACTGGTTTTTGCCCCAAAAATCCACCATTTGCCCCAAACCTCGACCATTTCCCCTAAACCTTGACTGGTTTTGGCCTAAATCTCGATTGCTTGCACCAAACTTTGACCATTTTTGCACAAAATCTCAACCAGTTTTTGCCCTTGACCGGTTTTGGCCGAAATCTCAACCCTTTGTCCCAAACCTTGACTGGTTTTGCCTCAAAAATCCACTATTTGCCCCCCAAATCCACCATTTTCTCCAAACCTTGACTGGTTGTGGCCTACATCTCGATTGCTTGCACCAAACTTTGACTGGTTTTGCCCCGAAAATCCACCATTTCCCCCAAGTTTTGACCCTTTTTGCCCCAAACTTTGACCGTTTGCCCCAAATCACGATGATTTGCCCCAAACCGCGATCAATCCCAGCATCCTTCCGATGCCCCGAGACTGGATCCCTGCTGGGTACCAGACCCTGGCCCTAATGAACTTAATTATTAGCCTTAATTAAGAGGCCCTGGGGGATAAATTTATTTATTAGCCCTAATACACTTAATTATTAGCCCCAATGACCTCATTATTAGCCATAATTTAGGAGGGATGGGGGGTAAATCTAATTATGAGCCCTAATAAACTTAATTAATTAGCCCCTACTAGTCTTAATTATTAGCCCTAATTTAGCAGGGCTGGGGAACGGACTTAATTAGAAGCCCGAATAAACTTAATTCTTAACCCTGATGTAGGTGGGCTGGGGAATAAATAATTAGGGCTGAATTATTAGCCCTCATTTAGGAGGGATGGGGAATAAATTTAATTATTAGCCCTGAAAGACATAATTATTAGCCCTAAAAGATGTAATTATTAGCCTTAGTTTAGGGAGGTTGGGGAATATATTTAATTTTGAGGCCTGACAGACTTAATTATGAGGCCTAATTTATGGGGGCGGGGGGAAAATTTAATTATAAGGTGGAATAAACTCAATTATTAGCCAAAATAGAGGTAATTATTCGCCCTAATAGAGGTACGAGCCCTAACGAGGCGGGAGCCGGGGGGGGGGGGAGGTGGGTAAATTTCATGATACTCCCCCAAAATCCAGGTGCCGAGAGCAGCAGCTGTAATCAACCCCCCGCCGAAAACGAGAAAAAGGCCTAAATTTGGAGGGGGGAGGGGGAAAAAAAGGCCCTTTTTAGGGTTTCGGGGCCACAAATAGCTATTTTTGGCGGTGGTGGTGGCAGCTGCGCGGGGAAAACCCCCAAAACGGGCGGGTTTAGCAGAGAAAAAGGGGCCGGCACCGCGCGCCGCCGGCCCCGAAAATATAGAGATTAGGGGTCAAGTCACGTCTTGTTTGGGCGATTTTTTTTTTTTTTTTTTGGTAATTTTACGGATTTTTTTTTTAATTATTATTTCTTTATTTTTTTATTTTTTTACCCGTTCGATCCCTTTTTCGCGGCGGGTTCTTTTCCGTTCTCCTCCTCGGTTGCTTCTGCTTTTCCCCGTCATTTTTTTTTTGCCCCCGAACGCGGATTTTTATGGGACGCGCTGGCTATTTCCTCATTGCCGTTTTACCAAAAATCCATATTATTAATACTACTATTATCTCTCTTTTATATTTTTTCCTCTCATATTTCCCTCTTTTATATTTTTTCCTCTCATATTTCCCTCTTTTATATTTTTTCCTCTCATATTTCCCTCTTTTATATTTTTTCCTCTCATATTTCCCTCTTTTATATTTTTTCCTCTCATATTTCCCTCTTTTATATTTTTTCCTCTCATATTTCCCTCTTTTATTTTTTTTCTCTCATATTTCCCTCTTTTATTTTTTTTCTCTCATATTTCCCTCTTTTATTTTTTTTCTCTCATATTTCTCTCTCTCATATTTGTCTCTTTTACAGTTTTTTCTCTCATGTTTCTCTCTTTTATATTTTTTCTCTCTTATTTCTCTCTCTCTTATTTCTCTTTTATATTTTTTTCTCTCTTATTTATCTTTCTCTCATATTTCTCTCTTTTGTATTTTTTTCTCTCTTATTTCTCTCTCTCATATTTTTTTCTCATATTTCTCTCTTTTATATTTTTTCTCTCTTTTATATTTCTCTCATATTTCTCTCTCATATTTTTTTCTCTCATCATTCTCTCTTTTATAGTTTTTCTCTCATATTTCTCTCTCTCTTGTTTCTCTTTTATAGTTTTTTCTCTTATTTCTCTCATCATTCCCCCACGTCTCGTCTTTCGGGGAGAGATTCCCGGAGAAGCCACTGTAATTCCCGGGACCGATGTTAACGAACGCCCCTATCACACGTCTGCGCCCCCGTCGTTATTGTAATTAATAATAAATCTCTTTTTTTTTTTTTTTCCCCCCCTCGTCGGGCTTGGCCTATTTTCTGCGTATTTTCCAGTCTCATTTTTACGGGCCAAAAAAGCGCCGTTGGTTTTGTTTTTTTAATTAATTTTAGTTTTAATTAATTCATTAATACTCTCCGCACTAACGCTTCTTTTTTATTGTTATTATTTTTTTATTTTTTTGGAGGAATATCAGTGTTAATAATCGCCTTTTTTAGCCGTCTTATCGCCGCTTTTGCCGGAATATGTAGTTATTAATCGCACTATTATTATTCTTCTTCGCTATTTATTTGTTAATCTAACTGTTGTTATTATCACTATTGGCTGTTTATTTATTAATCTTCTTCTCCTCAGCAGAAACGGCTCCGCTTTAACGTTTAATTACCATCATTAATAACATTTGCCACTTTGTTAGTGCTGCTCTTACCCCAACAGGCCCTTTTTCATTAATTTTTAATTATTATTAATAACAACCACCGGCTCTTGTACGTTTCTGAACGGAGCTACTTTATTGACCATTATTAATTAGAAAGACTTTATTTCTCGTTATTAATTAGACAGACTTTACCATTATTAATTAGACAGACTTTATTTATCATTATTAATTAGAAAGACTTGATCACTATTAATTACAAATACTTTATTATCATTATTCATTAGAAAGACTTTACCATTATTCATTAGAAAGACTTTATTTATTGTCATTATTCATTAAAGACTTTATTTCTCGTTATTAATTAGAAAGACTTTACCGTTATTAATTAGAAAGAGTATTTATTATCATTATTCATTAGAAAGACGTTCTTTCTCGTTATTAATTAGAAAGACTTTAGCATTACTAATTAGAAAGACTTTATTTATCATTATTAATTAGAAAGACTTGATCACTATTAATTAGAAAGACTTTATTATCATTATTAATTAGAAAGACTTTACTTACCATTACTAATTAGAAAGACTTTACTTACCATTACTAATTAGAAAGACTTGATCATTATTAATTAGAAAGACGTTATTCCTCGTTATTAATTAGAAAGACTTTACCATTACTAATTAGAAAGACTTTATTTATCATTATTAGAAAGACTTTATTTATCATTATTAATTAGAAAGCTGTTATTTCTCGCTATTAATTAGAAAGACTTGACCGCTACTAATTAGACAGACTTTCTTTATTGCCGTCACTAATTAGAAAGACCTTCTTCTTCGTTATTATTAATTCAAAGCACTTTATTTTTGTTATTAATTACAGAAACTTATTCCACTTTGCTTTATTAGTAGTAGTATTAATATTTATTTTTTATTATTATATTTATTTTTAATATTATTAATATATTTTTTAGTTTTATTATTAGACTTATTTAATTATTAATTATTTTCATTTATCATTTTTACGATAATAAGGGGAATTAAGGCAATTTAAGGGAATAAATAAAGGGAATTTAAAGGGGAAAAGTAAAAATAAAAGTAAAATAAAATAAATGGACTATAATAAATAAAAGATAATAAGGGGAAAAAGGACGAATTTAAAGGGGAAAAAGGGGGAATTTAAAGGGGAAAAAGGGGGAATTTAAAGGGGAAAAAGGGGGAATTTAAAGGGGAAAAAGGGGGAATTTAAAGGGGAAAAAGGGGGAATTTAAAGGGGAAAAAGGGGGAATTTAAAGGGGAAAAAGGGGGAATTTAAAGGGGAAAAAGGGGGAATTTAAAGGGGAAAAAGGGGGAATTTAAAGGGGAAAAAGGGGGAATTTAAAGGGGAAAAAGGGGGAATTTAAAGGGGAAAAAGGGGGAATTTAAAGGGGAAAAAGGGGGAATTTAAAGGGGAAAAAGGGGGAATTTAAAGGGGAAAAAGGGGGAATTTAAAGGGGAAAAAGGGGGAATTTAAAGGGGAAAAAGGGGGAATTTAAAGGGGAAAAAGGGGGAATTTAAAGGGGAAAAAGGGGGAATTTAAAGGGGAAAAAGGGGGAATTTAAAGGGGAAAAAGGGGGAATTTAAAGGGGAAAAAGGGGGAATTTAAAGGGGAAAAAGGGGGAATTTAAAGGGGAAAAAGGGGGAATTTAAAGGGGAAAAAGGGGGAATTTAAAGGGGAAAAAGGGGGAATTTAAAGGGGAAAAAGGGGGAATTTAAAGGGGAAAAAGGGGGAATTTAAAGGGGAAAAAGGGGGAATTTAAAGGGGAAAAAGGGGGAATTTAAAGGGGAAAAAGGGGGAATTTAAAGGGGAAAAAGGGGGAATTTAAAGGGGAAAAAGGGGGAATTTAAAGGGGAAAAAGGGGGAATTTAAAGGGGAAAAAGGGGGAATTTAAAGGGGAAAAAGGAGATTAGTAGAAGGAGTAAAATAAAATAAATGGACGATAATAAGTAAACTAAGAGAAAAGAAGGGGAATTAAGGCAATTTAAGGGAATAAATTAATGGAATTTAAAGGAAATAAGTGGAATCACAGGGAAATAAATGGAATTCAAAGGAAATAAATGGAATTCAAAGGAAATAAATGGAATTCAAAGGAAATAAATGGAATTCAAAGGAAATAAATGGAATTCAAAGGAAATAAATGGAATTCAAAGGAAATAAATGGAATTCAAAGGAAATAAATGGAATTCAAAGGAAATAAATGGAATTCAAAGGAAATAAATGGAATTCAAAGGAAATAAATGGAATTCAAAGGAAATAAATGGAATTCAAAGGAAATAAATGGAATTAATCGAAGGAGGAGAAGAAAATAAAGGGAATAAAAGGACAGGGAATGAACGGAACGAAATAAGTAAAAGACGGGAAAATAAAGGGAATTAAAGAAAACGAAAGGAAATAAAAAGAAATAAAAAGAAATACCGAAAACTCCAGGGAAGAGACGAAACAAACACAAACGGGAGGTGAAATAACAGCAAGAAACGGCAGCGAAACGCGCAGATCAAATTAAGTAAATGCCAAAATAGAAATTAAATAAATACGGTAAAAAAAAAATAAAAGGACTAGAAATAAGTTAAAAGAAATAAAATCAACGGGAGGCGAAGAAATTAAAGTCGAGGGAATAAAATTCAGGAAATAAGTGTTTAAAAATGAACGAACGGCAAGAGACGGGGACAAAAATTCAATAAAAGAGAGAAAATAAATGAAATCAGTGAAATAAAAAGCAAAGCCAAGCAGATTAAAGACAAGAAATGGGAAAAAATAAAGAAACCCCGTTAAATTCACGAAATAAAAAGGAATTAAACGGAATAAAAGCCAATTAAATAGAATAAATAGGCGAACCACACGCCTAAAAGTCAATCAATTAAAAAGAAAAAAAAACCACAAATCAATAAAACTCGATCAAACAGAACGAAGAAAATTCATTCCAATTAAAAACAACATGTTTTGATCCCCTTTATTTACTAAAATCCCCTATTTTGGGGGTTGCAAAACCCCTTGTTTTTCATGTCCCCGTCCCCCCCCCCCTTTATTTTGCCCAGATTTCATTCAAATTAAGGAAACCGACCCGAAACGCAGCCGCCACCTGGGCGGGATTTTCAGCGCTATTTTGAACCAAACCCGCTTGTTTTCGCCCCAAAAAAAGCTTCATTTGCATGCGGGGGTGGCAGCAGCTGCGCTTCACCGAAACCACCTGATTTTGGCCCAAAATAACAGCGCTGGGGGGGGTAGGGGGGGGAAGAAGGGAATAAGGAGGGTATGATGTGCCCCCAAAATGCAAATTTCACCCCAAAATTGCCCCCCCGATTCCTCAAATTTGGACATTTTCATCCCAAACGCGTCAATTTGGAAATTCCAGCCCCGAATCCTAATTTTTGGGGCAAAATTGCAGGCCCAAATGCCTCATTTTGCAACATTGCAGCCCAAAACGCCTCGTTTTGCTGATTCCGGCCCAAAATTGTAAGTTTTCTAAAAAACAGCATTATAAAAAAAATGATAATTATTCAAAAGTTTTTATATTTTAAAAAGAAAAAGCAGCTGGGGTCAAATTCCACCCCGAAATGGCTCGGTTTGCGAATTCCACCCCAAAACGCCTCAACCTGCAAATTCCACCCCAAAGGGCATTAGGAAAATTTCCCTCAAAATTGATTATTTTGCACATTTCCCCCCAAATCCCTCGGTTTGCAAATTGTGCCCCCAAATCCCTGGATTTGCCCATTGGGCCCCAAAACTGCACCGAAAATGCCTCGATTTGCAAATTCCACCCCAAAACCCCCCACTGGAATTGACCCTGAAGTTTATTAATTTACCCTAAAATCCCTCGATTTACACCTTTCACCCCAAAACACCAAACGCCCCGAAACTGCACCCAAAATGCCTCGATTTGCTAATTCCCCCTCAAAAACGCGTTATTAAAATTAACCCCCAAATGCGCTCATTTCCAAATTTACCCCCAAATACTTCAATATGCAAATTGCGCCCCCAAAATCCCCAAATTCCCGGATTTCGCCCCAAAACGTAGCGCCCCCCGGAAATGCACCCAAAATGCCGCCATTTACTAATTCCACCCCAAAATACCTTACTAAAGTGCGCCCCAGCGCGCATTGATTTGCTAATCTAACCCCCAAAATGGCTCAATTTGCACATTTTGCCCCAAAAACGCACCGAAACTCCGCGCCTTTTTCCCGCCGGGAGCCGGAAGTGGGCGGGGCCTCCGTGGGAAACGAGGGGGCGTGGCCAAGAGGGGGCAATGAATGAAAGCCCCGCCCCCTCAGGCGAGTATGCCAATGAGGGCGGGTGAAGCCTCCGTTCTGCCTAGCAACGCGTGCTGATTGGCCGCGCGGCGCGGGAGGGGGCGTGGCTTGCTGGGAGCGGCGCCGCACCTGCGCAGATTGACGGGGCGGGGCGGCGGGGGAGCGGGAGCCCGGAAGCGCCTCCCTCCCCTTAGCAACGGCGCCGTTTCCCTTAGCAACCGCCGGGATTTTTTTTTTCCTTAGCAACGGCGCCGTTTTCCTTAGCAACGGGCTTCGGGGAGGGGGGGCGGTTTAAAGTGGGTTTAAAGACGGGGGTGAAGGCGGAGGGGTTAGAGGTCTGAGGGGATCTTGCGGGGGGGAGACAGGCCTCAGGGGGGCGACAAGGCCTCAGGGGGGCGACTAGGCCTCAGGTAGGCCCCGGACGGGGGCGGGGGACAAGGTCTCGGCAGTGGGGTGGACAAAAGGGGATGTGGGGGGGGGGACGACAAGAGATGGGGGGGGGGCACCAGAGCCTGGAGGGGGCCAGGGGCTGGGGGGGCACCAGATTTTGGGGGAGGCAGCAAGAATTTGGGGGGTGGGAGGGGGGGAAAAGTCTTGGGGAAGGGGGGGGGGACAGGCCTTGGGGGGCAATATGGCGGGGGGGGGGTCACTCCTTTTACCACATTTCTTCCTCTTGTTCCCCCCCCCCAGGACATCTCGATGCGACGCACCCCCACTTCGGAGCCCCCCCTCTAAGGTAAGAACAATCCCCCCCAAAATGTGGGGGAAAAACCCCACAAAATGGATGATTTCCCCCCAAAATCCCCCCCACATCACATCTCACCCCCCCCTTGCTTGAACTCCCCAAAAATAAGTATAACCCCCCCCAAAATAAGTATTTAACTCCCCCGAATAAGTAGACACCCCCCAAAAATACAAAAATAAACCCACCCCCCCGAAATAGACACCCCCCCAAAAAAATAAGAGTATAAACTCAAAAAATAAGTATTTAATCCCGAAAAATAAGTATTTAACCCCCCGAAACAAGCAGGCATCCCTAAAAAATAAAACTCCCCAAAATAAGCCCGCCCCCCCAAAAAACTAAGTACTTAAGGTCCCCAAAATAAGTATTTAACCCTCCAAAATAAGTATCTAACACCAAAAAATAAGTATTTTACCTCAAAAATAATTAAGCCCAAAGAGTAAGTGGTACACCCCCTAAAAAATGAGACATCCCCAAAAAATATATGCCCAAAAAATGAGCTCACGTCCCCAAAAATAAGTAGAAACTCAAAAAAAGAAAGTTTCTAATCCAAAAAATATGTATTTAACCTCCAAAAATAAGTATTTTCCCTCAAAAAAATAAATATTTTACCTCACAAAATAAGTATTTACCTCAGAAAAGATGTAAGGCCCAAAAGTAAGCGTACACCCCCGAAAAATAAGTAGAAATCCCCCCAAAAGTTTATAACCCCAAAAATATTTAACCCCTCAAATATAAATATTTTACCTCCCAAATCAAGTATTTTACCTCACAAAATAAGTATTTTACCTTAAAAAATAAGTATTTAAGCCCCAAAAGTAAGTGGACACACCCCAAAAAAAAGTTTATAACCCCAAAACTATTTATTTAACCCCACAAATTAAATATTTTACCTCACAAAATAAGTATTTTACGTCAAAAAAAGAAGTGTTTAAGCCCCAAAAGTAAGTGTACACCCCCCAAAAAACGTAGAAATCCCCCCAAATGAGCCAACCCCGCCAAAAATAAGTAAACTCCCCCAAAAAAGTTTATAACCCAAAATATATGTATTTCACCCCAAATATAAATATTTTACCTCAAAAATCAAATATTTTACCTCACAAAATAAGTATTTTACCTTAAAAAATAAGTATTTAAGCCCCAAAAGTAAGTTTACACCCCCCAAAAAAAGTTTATAACCCCAAAAATATTTATTTAACCCCACAAATTAAATATTTTACCTCAAAATTTAAATATTTTACCTCCCAAAATAAGTATTTTACGTCATAAAAAGCAGTATTTAAGGCCCAAAAGTGTACACCCCCCCAAGAAAAGTAGACACCCCCCAAAATGAGCCAACCCCCCCAAAATAAGTAGAAACTCAAAAAAAAAGTTTATAACGCAAAAAATATTTATTTAACCACCTCAAAATAAGTATTTTACCTCAAAAATTAAGTATTTTACTTCACAAAATAAGTATTTTACCTCAAAAAACAAGTGTTTAAGCATAAAAAGTATGTGTGCACCCCCAAAAAAGTAAGTTCACACCCCCAAAAAATAAATATACACCCCAAAAACGAGCCCACCCCCATGAAAAATAAGGTTTTAACCAAAAAAAAAAGTATTTAACCCCGCCAAAATAAGCCTTTTACCTCACAAAAGAAGTATTTTACCTCCCAAAATAAGTATTTAAGGTCCAAAAGTAAGTAGGCACCCCGAAAAAATAAACATACGCCCCAAAAATGAGCCGAACCCCCCCAAAAAATCCCCCCCCCCCCCGGGGCTGAAGGCGGGAAGGGGTTAAAAGGAGGAAAATGGGGGAAATAAAGGCGGTTTTGGGAAAAAAAAAGGGTTTTTTGAAAGGGGGGGGGGGGGGAGAGGCGTGTCCCTGGTGGGGCCCCGTTTTGGGGGGCTCGGGGACGGGAACGGGGGGGGGGGGGTTGGGGTGTCCCCCCCCTTTTTGTCCCTGTCCCCCCCCCCTTTCCTTTGTCACTGCGACACCCCCAATTTTTCCCGTTTTCACCCCAAAAACCGGGGGATGCCTCGTCGCAAGCAGCAGCAGCCGCAGCAGCTCCCGGGCTCCAACCGCGGTATTTTTTGGCTTGTTTTAGTTTTTTTTCGGTTTTGGTTTTTTTTTTTTTGGGGGGGGGGGGTGTCTTTAAATTTGGGGACTCCCCCTCGATTTGGGGGGGTCCTTAGATGTGTGTGTGTGGGGGGGTTGGGTTGGTTTTTTTGGGGAGAAAACCCCCAAAAATGAGGTTGGCGGTGTCTCTGCGTGTGTGTGAAGAGATCGGCCCGGCGGGGAAGTTTTTTTTGGGGGGGTTTTGGGCAATTTGAACATCCCCCCCCCCCCCCAAATTGAGGGGGGAGTTCCCTCTAAATTGAGGGGAGGAGTCCCCAAAATTCAGCCCCCCTCAAAAATCCTCGAATTCTCCCCCAAAAAGAAACTTTAAAAAGTTGGGGGGGGGGGAGATTGAAAACTCCATGCCCCCCCCCCCCCCCAAAAATCGGCGGGATCCCCCCCAAAAATCCCGCGGCGACCCCCCAACCTCCCCCCCCCAGAGCCCCCCCAAAACTCCTCAGGGGCCCCAAATTCCCTCAGAAACACCAAAAAAAGCCCCCCCGGCGCCCCCCAAAAACACCTCGGGGACCCCCAACCCCCCCCCCCCGCAGAGCCCCCCCCAAAAGCCCTCAGTCCCCCCCCCCCAGGGACCCCCAAATTCCCTCAGGGACCCCCAAAACCCCCCAGGGTCCCCCCCAAAAAAAAACCTCGACCCCTCCCAAAAAAATAACCCCTGAGCCCCCCCAAAGGCCCCCCAAATCCTGAGCCCCCCCCAAATCCTGAGCCCCCCCAAAACCCTGACCCCCCCAAATTGAGCCCCCCCAAATCCTGAGCCCCCCAAACCGAGCCCCCCCAAAACCCTGAGCCCCCCCCAAAGCCCCCCCCAAACCCTGACCCCCCCCAAATTGAGCCCCCCCAAAGCCGCCCCTAAATCCTGAGCCCCCCCCAAAACTGAGGCCCCCCCAGAGCCCCCCTGCTTTTTACGTCATCACAGCTCCTCCCCACCCCCATTACGTCACGGCCCCCCCCCCCATCCGCCCTTCGTCCCCTCCTCTTCCTCCCGGGGGTGGGATTTTGGGGGGGGGGGGGGCGCGGGGGGGGGGAGGAAACGACCCCCCCCCCCAATAGCCATGGCGGAGCCGGGAGGTGGGTGGCGGGGGGGGGGGAGGCGGGGGGGGAGGAGGATTTGGGGGGAATAAGGGGGATTTTGGGAATGATAATGATGATTTTTAGCGGGGGGGGAGGGGGCTGTTTTGAGGAGAATAAGGGGGGGTTTTGGGGGTATAATGGGGATATTTTTCGGGGGGGTTGTGTTTTTTGGGGGGGGGGGGATAGGGATTTTGGGGGGCTGCCGGAAAGGGGGGGGGAGTGATGGTGTTTTGGGGGGAATAATGGGGATTTTGGGGAAATAATGGGGATTTTTGGGGGGGGGGGGATGCAGTTTTGGGGAGAATAATGGGGATTTGGGAGAAATAATGGGGATTTGGGGGGGGGTAACGGGGATTTTGGGGGAAATAATGGGGATTTGGGGGGGGGGGGTGTTGCCGGAGGGGGGCGCTCTTTTGGGGGGGGATAACGGGGATTCGGGGGAGGAAAATGGTGATTTTTGGATGGGAGATAACGATTTGGGGGGGTGGGGATTTTTTTTGGGGGGGGGGCGGTGGGAATGCCATGGGTTTTTGGGGCAAATAACAGGGATTTTTTTGGGGGGGGGGGCTCCTGGTGGGAGGGAATTTACGGCGAGCCCCCGGGGAGGAATTTTGGGGGGAGAAAAGGGATTTTTGGGGCATAAAAGTGATTTTTTTTTGGGAGGGGGGGGCTCCTGGTGGGAGGGAATTTACGGTGAGCCCCCGGGGAGGAATTCTGGGGGGAGAAAAGGGATTTTGGGGGGGGGGGGAAGTGATTTTTGGGGGTACAAAAGTGATTTTTTTTTTTTTGGGGGGGGGGGTGGAGCTCCTGATGGGAGCCCCCGGGGAGGAATTCTGGGGGGAGAAAAGGGATTTTTGGCAGGGCATAAAAGTGATTTTTTTTTTTTTTTTGGGGGGGGAAGTGATTTTTTGGGGGCGGGACGCAGTTTAGGGGAGTTCTCTGTGAGAATTTTTTGGGGGGGAAAACGGTGATTTTTGGGGGGGGTGGGGGGGGGGTGGGGGTGTCCGACGCCTGATTTTTTTTTTTTTTTTAATTTATTTTTATTTTATTTTTTATTCCGGGGGGGGGGGCGGGATGTGTGTGTGTGTGTGTGTGTGTTGGGGGGGGGTGTGTTTGTCGTATCTCCGCAGGCGCCGCCGCCGCCTCCCCGCCCCCCCGTGAAGGTCCGTTCGCCCCCTCTTCTTCCTCCTCCTCCTCCTCCTCCTCCTCCTCGCCGCCCATGGACGCCGACCCCCCCCCGCCCCCCCCGGCCTCGGGGGTCACCCCCCAAACCGGGGGGGCCCCCCTCAACCTGCCCTTGATCCTGGAGGAGCTGCGGGTCCTGCAGCAGCGCCAGCTCCACCAGATGCAGATGACGGAAGAGATTTGCCGCCAGGTCCTACTTTTGGGCACCTTGGACCCCCCCAAACCGCCCCCCCCGGCTAAAAACGACCCCCCCAAACCCCCTTTTTTCCACCTTTTCCCTCCTTTCCCCGCCGGCGCCCGAGGTTTTAAAGCGGAACCCGCCGGCGGGGCTACCTTTTTCGGGCCGGCGGCCGGCGGTTCTCCTTCGTCGTCCTCCCCGCCGGCCCTTTTGCGGCCTAAAAATTTCGGGGGGGGGGATACGGGGGCGACCCCCCCCCCTCCTCCCCCCCACCCCCGGCACGAATGCGGGTTTTGCGGCAAAGGGTTCGGCAGCGAGAGCGCCCGGCAGATCCACCTGCGCTCCCACACCGGGGAGAGGCCCTACAAGTGCAACGTGTGCGGCAACCGATTCACCACCCGGGGCAACCTGAAAGTTCATTTCCATCGTCACCGGGAAAAATACCCCCACGTCCAGATGAACCCCCACCCCGTCCCCCAGCACCTGGATTATCTCCTGCCG
>NW_027436118.1:0-21000 GCF_964199755.1 Larus michahellis | reverse complement strand
GCGGCCACCCAGCAGCTCAACGTGGCCGGCCAACGTCTGGCCGGGGCTACCCAACTCCAGGCGGCTACTCAAAACCCCGCCGGGGCCCACCCAAAACCTCGCCGCGACGGCCCAAAACGTCGCCGGGGCCAACCAACATCTGGGCGCCGGCGACCAAGTCAAGGGGGCCGGCCAAGCGGTCAGCGCGGCCACCCAGCAGCTCGGCGGGGCCACCCAACCGGTCAACGCAGCCACCCAACTCAACACAACCACCCAGCCGGTCAACGTGGCCACTCAACAGGTCAATGCGGCCACCCAACTCAATGCGGCCACCCAACCGGTCAATGCGGCCACCCAACTCAATGCCACCACCCAACCAGTCAACGCGGCCACCCAACCAGTCAACATGGCCACCCAACAGCTCAACGCGGCCACCCAACCTGTCAATGTGACCACCCAACTCAACGCGACCAGCCAACCGGTCAACGTGGCCACCCAACCACTCAACGCGGCCACCCAACAACTCAACACGGCCACCCAACAACTCAATGCCACCACCCAACCGGTCAACGCGACCACCCAACCGGTCAACGCGGCCACCCAACAACTCAATGCGACCACCCAACTCAACGCGACCACCCAACAACTCAACGCGACCACCCAACCAGTCAACGTGGCCAGCCAACCACTCAACGTGGCCACCCAGCCGGTCAACGCGGCCACCCAACCGGTCAATGCGGCCACCCAACCGGTCAACACGACCACCCAACACCTCAACGCGGCCACCCAACTCAACGCGGCCACCCAACTCAACGCGGCCACCCAACAACTCAACGCGGCCACCCAACCGGTCAACGTGACCACCCAACCGGTCAACGCGGCCACCCAACACCTCAACGCGGCCACCCAACAACTCAACGCGACCACCCAACCGGTCAACGCGGCCACCCAACACCTCAACGCGGCCACCCAACTCAACGCGCCCGCCCCACCACCACCACCACCACCACCTGGCGCTGGCCGCCCAACCCCTGGCGGTGGCCACCCCCGCCGCCCCGCCCTTCCCCAAGCTCCTCCTCCTGAAGGCCGCCGAAGGCAGGTCCAAAGCCGGGGGGGACGAAAACACCCCCCGGGCAGCAAAACCCAAACCTGGGCTTTTTTCGCCGGCCGCTGGAAGGGTTCCCCCGTTTTTTTCCAACCCCCCCCCCGGGCCCCCCTCCCCCCGCCGCCTCCCCCCCTCCCCCCGCCCTCGGAAACTTCCAAACTTCAACAACTGGTGGAAAAAATCGACCCCCCCCCCGGCACCGCCGGCGTCATCGTCATCGTCATCGGCGGCGGCGGCGACCCCCCCCCGGCACCAATGCCCCGTTTGCCGCCGGGTTTTGAGTTGCCCCCGGGCTTTGAGGTTCCATTTTGGCCAACACGGGGGCGGGGGGGGCCTGTATTTTTTGGCGGGGGGGCCGGGGCCGGCGGCGAGGGGAGACCTTTCCGGTGTAAAATTTGCGGCCGGTGTTTCTCCAGCCGGGGCAACCTGCGGGCCCACCTGGCCGGGGGGGGCGGCGGTCACCGCGGGGGGGCCGCCGCCCCCCCCCCCCCCCCAAATTCTTGCCCCCTCTGCCCCCAAAAATTCGCCGACGGCCTGCGCCTGCGGCGCCACGTCCGCCTCCACCTGGCGGGGGGGGCGCCCCGCGGCCTCCCCCCGCCACCCCCCCGCCGGGGGGCACCCCCCAAATCGAGGAGGAGGAGGAGGAGGAGGAAGAGGAAGAAGAGGAAGAAGACGACGACGAGGAGGAAGAGGAGGAGGAAGAGGAAGGCGGCAGCGAGGAGGAAGAAGCCGGGGGGGGGACGACGACGGCGACGACGACGGACGGCCCCGAACGGGCCCCCCCGGCCCCGAGGAAGGAAAAGGGGGGGGCGACGAACCCCCGCCGCGGGGGGGACCCCGAAAAGGAGGAAGGAGGAGGAGGAGGAGGAGGAGGGGAGGAAGCAGGTAAAGGCGGGGGGGGCCTTAATTAAGGGACTGGGGGGGTCACCCCTAATTAAGGGGGTCTGGGGGGGTCCCCTAATTAAAGGGGGAGTGGGGGCGTCCCCCAAATTAAGGGGGGGTCCCTAATTAAGGGGATTGGGGGGTTCACCCCTAATTAAGGGTGTCTGGGGGGGTCCCTAATTAAAGGGGGGGTGGGGGCGTCCCCCTAATTAAAGGGGGGGTCCCTAATTAAGGGGATTGGGGGGTTCACCCCTAATTAAGGGGGTCTGGGGGGGTCCCCTAATTAAAGAGATTGGGGGTTCACCCCTAATTAAGGGGGTCTGGGGGGGTCCCCTAATTAAAGGGGGGGTGAGGGGTCCCCCAAATTAAGGGGGGGGTCCCTAATTAAGGGGATTGGGGGGTTCACCCCCTAATTAAGGGGGTCTGGGGGGGTCCCTAATTAAAGGGGGGGTCCCTGATTAAAGGGATTGGGGGTTCACCCCTAATTAAGGGGGCCTGGGGGGGTCCCTAATTAAAGGGGGGGTCCCTAATTAAGGGGATTGGGGGGTTCATCCCCTAATTAAGGGGATCTGGGGGGGTCCCTAATTAAAGGGGGGGTCCCTGATTAAGGGGATTGGGGGTTCACCCCTAATTAAGGGGGTCTGGGGGGGTCCCTAATTAAAGGGGGGGTCCCTGATTAAAGGGATTGGGGGGTTCATGCCCTAATTAAGGGGGTCTGGGGGGGTCCCCTAATTAAAGGGGGGGTGGGGGCGTCCCCCAAATTAAGGGGGGGTCCCTGATTAAGGGGATTGGGGGGTTCATCCCTAATTAAGGGGGTCTGGGGGGGTCCCTAATTAAAGGGGGGGTCCCTGATTAAGGGGATTGGGGGGTTCATCCCTAATTAAGGGGGTCTGGGGGGGTCCCTAATTAAAGGGGGGGTCCCTGATTAAAGGGATTGGGGGTTCACCCCTAATTAAGGGGGTCTGGGGGGGTCCCTAATTAAAGGGGGGGTCCCTAATTAAGGGGATTGGGGGGTTCATCCCCTAATTAAGGGGGTCTGGGGGGGTCCCCTAATTAAAGGGGGGGTCCCTAATTAAGGGGATTGGGGGGTTCATGCCCTAATTAAGGGGGTCTGGGGGGGTCCCCTAATTAAAGGGGGGGTGGGGGCGTCCCCCAAATTAAGGGGGGGTCCCTGATTAAGGGGATTGGGGGGTTCATCCCTAATTAAGGGGGTCTGGGGGGGTCCCTAATTAAAGGGGGGGTCCCTGATTAAAGGGATTGGGGGTTCACCCCTAATTAAGGGGGCCTGGGGGGGTCCCTAATTAAAGGGGGGGTCCCTAATTAAGGGGATTGGGGGGTTCATCCCCTAATTAAGGGGGTCTGGGGGGGTCCCTAATTAAAGGGGGGGTCCCTGATTAAGGGGATTGGGGGGTTCACCCCTAATTAAGGGAGTCTGGGGGGGTCCCTAATTAAAGGGGGGGTCCCTGATTAAAGGGATTGGGGGGTTCATGCCCTAATTAAGGGGGTCTGGGGGGGTCCCTAATTAAGGGGGGGTCCCTAATTAAGGGGATTGGGGGGTTCATGCCCTAATTAAGGGGGTCTGACCCCCCCATTTTTCTTCCCCCGCCCTCCCCCCCCCACAGGTCCCCCCAGATTGGACCCGGAGCCCCCCCGCCGGAGCCGGGGAGACGAAGAAGTAGTTTAATTAGTGGGGGGGGGATGGGGAAATGGGGGGGGGGGCACCCAAAATCCTCCTCTCTGCACCCTAAAAAAAAAAATATACCCCCCCTTCACCCCAAAATCCCCCCCCCGCACCCCAAAATCCGCCCCCCCCCCCCCATAGACTAGGCCTATTAAAGCCGTTTGCTGACCTTCGCCCCCCCCCCCTCAGCTTCTTGTCAATGATTTGGGGTTCGGGGGGGCGGCGGGGGGGGGGGGGGGGAAGGGATTTTGAGGGGATTCCCCCCCCTCAAAAAAGAAAGGGGGAACCCCCCCAAAAAAGGGGCGAAACCCCCCCCAAAATAGGGTGCCCCCCCCCCCCGCCCTCAAAAACCTGGCTCTGTCAGGGCACAAGATGGCGGCCGTTGCTATGGCGCCAAAATGGCGGCGGTTGCCATGGCAGCCGGCGTGGGAGGTGGGAGGGGGGGGCTCAAAATGGCGGCGGTTGCCATAGCAGCTGGAGCGGGGGGGCGGAGCCGGCGCCCAAAATGGCGGCGTTCCCATGGCAGCCGGCGTGAGGGGCTGTGCCGGCGCCCAAAATGGCGGCGGTTGCCATGGCAGCCAGCGGGGGGTGGGGGGGGTGGCTCAAAATGGCGGCGGTTACCATGGCAGCCGGAGCGGGGGGCGGAGCCAGCGCCCAAAATGGCTTTGAGTGCGTTGCCAGCACTCAAAATGGCGGCGGTCTCCATGGCGACTCCCGCCGCCGCGCCCTCGCGCAAGATGGCGGCGGCGGCTTCAAGGCGCTTCCGGCGGTTTCCGGTTCCGGGTGACGGGGTCCGGCGGCGGCGGGAGGTGGCGGCGGGTCCCGGCGGGTCCCGGCGGTGTGGCGGCGGCCATGTCGGACACTTGGAGCTCGATCCAGGCCCACAAGAAGCAGCTGGACTCGCTGAGGGAGAGGCTGCAGCGGCGGCGGAAGCAGGACCCGCTGGGTGATGGGGCGGCGGGGTCAAGGGGGGGGGGTGTCAGGGGTTAATGGGGGGCCAGGGGTTACGGGTCTGAGGGGGGGTCAAGGGTTAATGAGGGGTCAGGGCTTATGGGGTGGGGGGGGTCAAGGGTTAATGAGGGGCCAGGGGTTAATGAGGGGACAGGGGTTAATGAGGGGGTCAGAGATTGGGGGGGGGGGGGACCCCGGGTGAGGGGGGGGGACCCCGGGTGAGGGGGGGGGGTCAAGGATTAACGAGGGGTCAGAGGTTAATGGGGGGGGTCAAGGGTTAATGGGGGGGTCAGGGGTTAACGAGGGGTCAGAGGTTAATGGGGGGGTCAGGGGGTGTCTGGGGGGGTCAAGGGTTAACGGGGGGGGTCAGGGGCTTTTTTTGGGGGGGGTCAGAGGTTAACGGTCGGGGTCAGAGGTGACTTGGGGGAGGGGGGTGTCAGAGTTCACACTTATTTTGGGGGGGGGGGGGAGTGTTTTGGGGGGGGTTCCTCCTCCCTCATCCCCCCCCCCCTCCCCATTTCCCTGACCCCCCCCCAGACCCCCGCCACGCCGACCCCCCCCGCACCTCCAGCCCGGCCCCCTCCCTCCCCGCCCCCCCCCAAATTTTGGGTCTCGGCGCGGGGGGGACGCCGCCGACGCCGCCGACGGGTTCCGTGGGTCACCCCACCCCCAGCCACGGCGGGGAAGGGACCCCCGAGACCCCGGCGGCGGCATCGGGGGCGGGGGGGGGCGAAGGGGAAGCCGACCCCACCCTGGAACGCCGCCTCCTCCTCCATCTTGCCGACGTGGCCCTGTCCCTCCCCACCGACGCCCTGGCCATCTGCCGCGCCATCGCCACCGTAAGCCCCTTGAGATGCCACCACCGAGCTTTTGGGGGGGGGGGTGTCCCCCCCCTTCCCCTCCTTTTTTAACCCATCCCCCACATCATTTTGGGGTGTCGTGTCCCCCCCCTCCCCAGCCTGAGGCCCCCGTCACCCACCGGGCGGTGGAGAGTTTGCTGCAGAAGTTCGCCGCCCAGGAGCTCATCGAGGTGCGGCGGGGGCTCCTCCAAGACGGACCTTCTCAAGCCACCGTGGTCACCTACGCCGACCACTCCAAGCTGTCGGCCATGACGGGGGCCGTGAGCGAAAGCGGCGGAGGAAACCCCGGCAAAGAAATCGCCGGAAGGAAAAGGAGGGCGGAACAAGATGGAGGCGGGACGTCCAACATGGCGGCGGGCGGAGGTGGAGAAGCGGGGAAGGAGGCCCTGAAGAAGTCGCGGAAGCAGGCGTCCGACGTGGACTTGGAGATCGAGAGCTTGCTCAGTCAGCAGTCCACCAAGGAGCAGCAGAGCAAGAAGGTGGGTTGACCCCCAAAATGGTGGGGGACACCCTTGGGTGCTCCTCGAAGGGTTGAGGTCTTGGAGGTGCCACCAAGGAGAAGAATGCGGCGGTGGGTTGACCCCTAAAATGGTGGGGGCCACCCTTGGGTGCTCCTCGAAGGGTTGAGGTCTTGGAGGTGCCACCAAGGAGATGAAGAAGGTGGTGGGTTCATCCCCAAAATGGTGGGGGCCACCCTTGGGTGCTCCTCGAAGGGTTGAGTTTTTGAGGTCCCACCAAGGAGGAGGAGGAGAAGAAGGTGGTTTCGCCCCAAAATGGTCCCTGGGCGTCCTCAGGAGGATGAGGGCTTTGGGGCCGCCCCCCAAGTGAGATGTCCACCTGCCCCCCAGGTCAGCCAGGAGATCCTGGAGCTGCTCAACACCACCACGGCCAAGGAGCAGTCCATCGTGGAGAAGTTTCGGTCACGGGGCCGGGCCCAGGTCCAGGAGTTCTGCGACCACGGCACCAAGGAGGAGTGCGTCAAGGCCACCGGCGCTGACCGGCCGTGCCGGAAGCTCCACTTCCGGTCAGTCAATGGACCTTCTTCTGTGGTCCCGTGTCCTTCTCCATCCATCTCCCCATGGTCTCCTCCATCCATGGCCCCATGTCCTCCTCCATCATCTATGGCCCCACGTTCTCCATCCGTCACTCCATGTTCTCCACCATCCATGACCCCGCGTTCCTCCTCCATCTCCCCATGGTCTTCTCCATCCACCCATCACCTCAAATTCCCCCGCAGGCCCCCCAGTTTCCCCCTCCATCACCCCAATTTCCCCCCAAACCCCCCAATTTCCCCCTCCAACCCCCCAATTCCTCCCCGGTTCCCCCAATTTCCCTCTCCATCCCCCCAATTTCCCCCGATTTCCTCCTCCATCACCCCAATTTCCTCCAATTTCCCCCAGTTTCCCCCTCCATCCTCCCAATTTCCCCCAGTTTCCCCCTCCATCCCCCCAATTTCCTCCAATTTCCCCCACTTTCTCCTCCATCCTCACATTTCCCCCTCAATTTCCCCCTCAATTTCCCCCTCAATTTCCCCCTCAATTTCCCCCTCAATTTCCCCCTCAATTTCCCCCTCAATTTCCCCCAATTTCCCCCTCCATCCTCCCAATTTCCTCCAATTTCCCCCAATTTCCCCCTCCATCCTCACATTTCCCCCCAATTTCCCCCTCCATGCCCCCAATTTCCCCCTCCATCCTCACATTTCCCCCCAATTTCCCCCTCCATGCCCCCAATTTCCCTCAATTTCCCCCAGTTTCCCCCTCCATCCTCCCAATTTCCTCCAATTTCCCCCAGTTTCCCCCTCCATCCTCCCAATTTCCCCCAATTTCCCCCAATTTCCCCCTCCATCCTCCCAATTTCCCCCTCCATCCTCCCAATTTCCTCCAATTTCCCCCAGTTTCCCCCACTATCACCCCAATTTCCCAAATTTCCTCCTCCATCCCACCATTTTCCCCCCATTTCCCCCTCCTTCCCCCTATTTTCCCCCCATTTCCCCCTCCACCCCCCCAATTTCCCCTTTATCCCCCCGATTTCCACCCCCCCGGCCTTTTCCTCATGGCCGCCCCCCTCTCCTTTTCCGCCCCAGCCGCATCATCAACAAGCACACGGACGAGTCCTTGGGCGACTGCTCCTTCCTCAACACCTGCTTCCACATGGACACCTGCAAGTACGTCCATTACGAGATCGACGCCTGCCCCGCCACCCCGCCCCGCACCCCGCCGCACGCCCACCCCCGCGACCGCAGCCCCACGCAGGACCTGGGGCGCGGACCCCCCGCCGACGCCGGCGCCGACCGACTCTTCCCGCCCCAGGTAGGAACCGCCATCGCCGCCTCCGGGGGATAAAAGGTCTACCCTCCCGCCAGGCGGGGACGGTGCCCCGCGACGGTCGCGACTTCTGGAGGGATGTTTTCCCCGATCCGTTGAGTTTCTGAGGCGGTTTTTCCCCAATATATTGAAATTCCCAGGGGTTTCTCCCAATACATTTAATTTCTGAGGGATTTCTCCCAATATGTTGAATTCTTGAGGGGATTCCTGAGGGGTTTCTCCCAATCTATTGAGTTTCTGAGGGGTTTCTCCCAATCTATTGAATTCCTGAGGGATTTTTTTCCCAATCTATTGAATTTCCGAGGCATTTCTGAGGGGTTTCTCCCAATCTATTGAATTTCCAAGGCATTTCTGAGGGGTTTCTCCCAATATATTGAATTTTTGAAGGGTGTCTCCCAATCTGTTGAGTTTCTGAGGGGTTTCCTGAGGGGTTTCTCCCAATCTATTGAATTTCTGAGGGATTTTTTTTCCCAATCTATTGAATTTCCGAGGCATTTCTGAGGGGTTTCTCCCAATATATTGAATTTTTGAAGGGTGTCTCCCAATCTGTTGAGTTTCTGAGGGGTTTCCTGAGGGGTTTCTCCCAATATATTGACTTTCCGAGGCATTTCTGAGGGGTTTCTCCCAATCTATTGAATTTCCGAGGGATTTTTCCCCAGTATAATGAATTTCTGAAGGTTTTCTCCCAATATATGGAATTTCTGAGGCATTTCTGAGGGGTTTCTCTCAATATATTGAATTTCCGAGGGGTTTCTCCCAATCTATTGAATTTCCGAGGGATTTTTCCCCAATATAATGAATTTCTGAGGGGTTTCTCCCAAAATATTGAATTTCTGAGGGGTTTCTCTCAATATATTGAATTTCTGAGGCATTTCTGAGGGATTTCTCCCAAAATATTGAATTTCTGAGGGATTTCCCCCAATATATGGGATTTCTGAGAGATTTCTCCCAACACATCGAATTTTTGAGGGTTTATTTTGAGGGAATTCTCCTAATATATGGAGTTTCTGAGGGATTTCCCCCAATATATCGGATTTCTGAGAGATTTCTCCCAACACATCGAATTTTTGAGGGAATTCTCCCAATATATGGAATTTCTCAGGGATTTCCCCCAATATATCGGATTTTTGAGGGTTTATTTTGAGGGAATTCTCCCACTATATGGAATTTCTGAGGGATTTCCCCCAATATATTGGATTTCTGAGAGTTTATTTTGGGGATTTCTCCCAATGTGTTGAGTTTCTGAGGGATTTCCCCCAATATATCGGATTTCTGAGAGATTTCTCCCAACACATCGGATTTTTGAGGGAATTCTCCCAATATATGGAATTTCTCAGGGATTTCCCCCAATATATCGGATTTCTGAGAGATGTCTCCCAACACATTGGATTTTTGAGGGTTCATTTTGAGGGAATTCTCCCACTATATGGAATTTCTGAGGGATTTCCCCCAATATGTCAGATTTCTGAGAGATTTCTCCCAACACATCGGATTTTTGAGGGAATTCTCCCAATATATGGAATTTCTCAGGGATTTCCCGCAATATATTGGATTTTTGAGGGTTTGAGGGAATTCTCCCAATACATGGAATTTCTCAGGGATTTCCCCCAATATATTGGATTTCTGAGAGTTTATTTTGGGGGATTTCTCCCAATGTGTTGAATTTCTGAGGGATTTCCCCCAATTCATCGGATTTCCGAGAGATGTCTCCCAACACATCGGATTTTTGAGGGTTTCTTTTGAGGGATTTCTCCCAATATATGGAATTCCTCAGGGATTCCCCCCCACGTATCGGATTTCCGAGAGATGTCTCCCGCCGTATCGAATTTCCGAGGGTTTATTTTGCGCGATTTCTCCCAACGTGCCCAATTTCTCGGGGATTTCTCCCGATAGCTTGCATTTTTTGAGGTGTTTTTTTTTTATTTTTGGGGGGGGGGGGGGGACACGACCAAGTGTTAATTTTCCGTCGCCTCCCCGGCCCCGCCCCGAATTTCACCCCGTTTCCGCCCCCGCTTTTAGTGGATCTGCTGCGACATCCGCTACCTGGACGTCAGCATCCTGGGGAAGTTCGCCGTGGTGATGGCCGACCCGCCCTGGGACATCCACATGGAGCTGCCCTACGGCACCTTGACCGACGACGAGATGCGGCGCCTCAACATCCCCGTCCTGCAGGACGAGGGCTTCCTCTTCCTCTGGGTCACCGGCAGGTGACATGGCGTGGGGGGCGGGGGGCGGCGGGAGGGGGAGGGTCACCACTGTCCCTCCCCACCCCACAGTGTCCCCCCAGTGTCCCTCAAGTCCTCCCTGGTCTCCGTCTTCCTCCATCTTCCACCATCTTATGGGTCCCTCAAGTCCACCATCTTCCACCATCTTCCACCATCTTCCACCATCTTCCACCATCTTCCACCATCTTCCACCATCTTCCACCATCTTCCACCATCTTCCACCATCTTCCACCATCTTCCACCATCTTATGGGTCCCTCAAGTCCTCCTTGGTCACCATCTTCCGCCATCTTCCGCCATCTTCCGCCATCTTCCGCCATCTTCCGCCATCTTCCGCCATCTTCCGCCATCTTCCGCCATCTTCCGCCATCTTCCACCATCTTCCACCATCTTATGGGTCCCTCAAGTCCTCCTTGGTCACCATCTTCCTCCGTCTTCCTCCGTCTTCCTCCATCTTCCTCCGTCTTCCACCATCTTATGGGTCCCTCAAGTCCTCCATCGTCCTCCATCTTATGGGTCCCCCATCTTCCCCCATCCCCCAAGTGCCCCCAAACGCCCTTGGTGCCCCCCCCCCAAACCCTTTAAACCCCCCCAACCCCTTAAATCCCCCTTAAACCCCCCCAAATCCCACCCCAAACCCCCTTAGTGCCCCCCCCAACCCCTTAAACCCCCCCCAAACCCCCTTCGTGGCCCCCCCAAACCCCCTTAGTGCCCCCCCCCGACCCCCCCACCCCCAACAAATGCCCCCCAAACCCCCCCCAGCCCCCCCCAGTGCCCCCCCAACCCCTCTAAATCCCCCTTAAACCCCCCCAACACCCCCCCGAAACCCCCTTAGTGCCCCCCCAATCCCCAAGACCCCCCGAAACCCACTTAGTGCCCCCCCCAACCCCTCAGACCCCCCCCCGACCCCCCCACCCCCAACAAATGCCCCCCAAACCTCCCCCAGGCCCCCCCAGTGCCCCCCCCAACCCCTCTAAATCCCCCTTAAACCCCCCCAAACCCCTTTAGTGCCCCCCCCAACCCCCTAAGACCCCCCGAAACCCACTTAGTGCCCCCCCCCAACCCCCTCAGACCCCCCCCCGACACCCCCACCCCCAACAAATGCCCCCCAAACCTCCCCCAGCCCCCCCCAGTGCCCCCCCAACCCCTCTAAATCCCCCTTAAACCCCCCCAACACCCCCCCGAAACCCCCTTAGTGCCCCCCCAATCCCCAAGACCCCCCGAAACCCACTTAGTGCCCCCCCCACCCCCTCAGACCCCCCCCCGACCCCCCCACCCCCAACAAATGCCCCCCAAACCCCCCCCAGGCCCCCCCAGTGCCCCCCCAACCCCTCTAAATCCCCCTTTTAACCCCCCCCAAACCCCTTTAGTGCCCCCCCCAACCCCCTAAGACCCCCCGAAACCCACTTAGTGCCCCCCCCAACCCCCTCAGACCCCCCCCCGACACCCCCACCCCCAACAAATGCCCCCCAAACCTCCCCCAGGCCCCCCCAGTGCCCCCCCCAACCCCTCTAAATCCCCCTTAAACCCCCCCCAAACCCCTTTAGTGACCCCCCCAACCCCCTAAGACCCCCGAAACCCACTTAGTGCCCCCCCAACCCCCTCAGAAACCCCCCCGACACCCCCACCCGCCCCAACAAGTGCCCCCCAAACCCCTAAACCCCCCCCAGCCCCCCCCAGTGCCCCTCCGACCCCTCTAAATCCCCCTTAAACCCCCCCAAACCCCCCCCAAACCCCTTTAGTGCCCCCCCAACCCCTCAGACCCCCCCCCGACCCCCCCACCCCCAACAAATGCCTCCCAAACCCCCCCCAGTGCCCCTCCAACCCCTCTAAATCCCCCTTAAACCCCCCCAACACCCCCCCGAAACCCCCTTAGTGCCCCCCCAACCCCCTAAGACCCCCCGAAACCCACTTAGTGTCCCCCCAACCCCCTCAGACCCCCCCCCGACCCCCCCACCCCCAACAAATGCCCCCCAAACCCCCCCCAGTGCCCCCCCAACCCCTTAAATCCCCCTTAAACCCCCCCCAAACCCCTTTAGTGACCCCCCCAACCCCCTAAGACCCCCCGAAACCCACTTAGTGCCCCCCCAACCCCCTCAGACCCCCCCGGCCCCCCCCACCCGCCCCAACAAGTGCCCCCCAAACCCCCTAAACCCCCCCCAGCCCCCCCCCAGTGCCCCTCCGACCCCTCTAAATCCCCCTTAAACCCCCCCAAACCCCCCCAAACCCCTTTAGTGCCCCCCAACCCCTCAGACCCCCCCCCGACCCCCCCACCCCCAACAAATGCCCCCCAACCCCCCCCCAGGCCCCCCAACCCCTCTAAATCCCCCTTAACCCCCCCCCAAACCCCTTTAGTGCCCCCCCAACCCCCTAAGACCCCCCGAAACCCACTTAGTGCCCCCCTAAGACCCCCCCCCGATACCCCCCACCCCAACAAATGCCCCCCAAACCTCCCCCAGGCCCCCCCAGTGCCCCCCCCAACCCCTCTAAATCCCCCTTAAACCCCCCCAAACCCCTTTAGTGCCCCCCCCAACCCCCTAAGACCCCCCGAAACCCACTTAGTGCCCCCCTAAGACCCCCCCCCGATACCCCCCACCCCAACAAATGCCCCCCAAACCTCCCCCAGGCCCCCCCAGTGCCCCCCCCAACCCCTCTAAATCCCCCTTAAACCCCCCCAAACCCCTTTAGTGCCCCCCCAACCCCTCAGACCCCCCCCCCGACCCCCCCACCCCCAACAAATGCCCCCCAAACCCCCCCCAGTGCCCCTCCAACCCCTCTAAATCCCCCTTAAACCCCCCCAACACCCCCCCGAAACCCACTTAGTGTCCCCCCAACCCCCTAAGACCCCCCAAAACCCACTTAGTGCCCCCCTAAGACCCCCCCCCCGCTACCCCCCACCCCAACAAATGCCCCCCAAACCCCCCCCAGGCCCCCCCAGTGCCCCCCCAACCCCTCTAAATCCCCCTTAAACCCCCCCAAACCCCTTTAGTGCCCCCCCAACCCCCTAAGACCCCCCCGAAACCCACTTAGTGCCCCCCCAACCCCCTAAGACCCCCCCCGATACCCCCCACCCCAACAAATGCCCCCCAAACCTCCCCCAGGCCCCCCCAGTGCCCCCCCCAACCCCTTAAATCCCCCTTAAACCCCCCCCAAACCCCTTTAGTGCCCCCCCCAACCCCCTAAGACCCCCCAAAACCCACTTAGTGCCCCCCTAAGACCCCCCCCCGCTACCCCCCACCCCAACAAATGCCCCCCCAAACCCCCCCCAGGCCCCCCCAGTGCCCCCCCAACCCCTCTAAATCCCCCTTAAACCCCCCAAACCCCTTTAGTGCCCCCCCCAACCCCCTAAGACCCCCCCGAAACCCACTTAGTGCCCCCCCAACCCCCTAAGACCCCCCCCGATACCCCCCACCCCAACAAATGCCCCCCAAACCTCCCCCAGGCCCCCCCAGTGCCCCCCCCAACCCCTTAAATCCCCCTTAAACCCCCCCCAAACCCCTTTAGTGCCCCCCCCAACCCCCTAAGACCCCCCAAAACCCACTTAGTGCCCCCCCCATCCCCTTCAGGCCCCACCCGCCCCCCCCACCCGCCCCAACAAGTGCCCCCCAAACCCCCTAAACCCCCCCCAGCCCCCCCCAGTGCCCCTCCGACCCCTCTAAATCCCCCTTAAACCCCCCCAAACCCCCCCCAAACCCCTTTAGTGCCCCCCCAACCCCCTCAGACCCCCCCCCGACACCCCCACCCCCAACAAATGCCCCCCAAACCCCCCCCAGTGCCCCCCCCAACCCCTCTAAATCCCCCTTAAACCCCCCCAACACCCCCCCGAAACCCACTTAGTGTCCCCCCAACCCCCTAAGACCCCCTGAAACCCACTTAGTGTCCCCCCAACCCCCTCAGACCCCCCCCCGACCCCCCCACCCCCAACAAATGCCCCCCAAACCCCCCCCAGGCCCCCCCAGTGCCCCCCCAACCCCTCTAAATCCCCCTTAAACCCCCCCCAAACCCCTTTAGTGCCCCCCCCAACCCCCTAAGACCCCCCGAAACCCACTTAGTGCCCCCCCCATCCCCTTCAGACCCCCCCCCCCCCGACCCCCCCCCCCAACAAGTGCCCCCTCAACCCCCCCATTTTCACATTTTCACCCCCCCCCCCAGGGCCATGGAGCTGGGACGCGAGTGCCTCAACCTCTGGGGGTGAGTTTTCGGTGGGGGGGGGGTGGGGTGTGGGGCAAAATTCTTATGTGTGTGTGTGTGTCCCCCTCAAATCACCCCTTTTTCCGCCCCCCACCCCCCCCAAAAAAAAAAAAAATATAAAAAAAACCCCCCCCAAGCTACGAGCGGGTGGACGAGATAATTTGGGTGAAAACCAACCAGTTGCAGCGCATCATCCGGACCGGCCGGACCGGGCACTGGCTCAACCACGGCAAAGAGCACTGCCTGGTAACCCCCCCCCCCCAAAAAAATACACCCCCCCCCTCAAAAAATACACCCCCGCCCCCCCACACCACCCCCCACACACCCCCACCCCCCAAAAACCCCCGAAATCCACCCCAAAATAGATGGGGAGGGAGGGGTGTTCCCAGCCGGGTGGCTGCAGGGATTGGGGGGGGGGGGGGGGCGGGGGGGGGGAGGATTTGGGGGTTTTTGGGGAGGGGGGGGGGGGTTTGGGGTGGTGGGACCCCGAAAAAGGGGGGTTTTTGGGTGCTGGGGGGGGTCCCAATGTGGGGTTTTGGGGTGGAGGGACCCCAAAAAAGGGGGTTTTTGGGTGCTGGGGGGGTCCCAATGTGGGATTTTGGGGTGCTGGGGGGTTCGCGGGGGGGAGTTGGGGGGGAGTGACCCCAAAAAGGGGGTTTTTGGGTGCTGGGGGGGGTCCCAGGGTGGGATTTTGGGGTGCAGGGACCCCAAAATGGGCATTTTTGGGTGCTGGGGGGGTCCCAATGTGGGGTTTTGGGGTGGAGGGACCCCAAAAAAGTGGGTTTTTGGGTGCTGGGGGGGGTCCCAGGGTGGGATTTTGGGGTGCTGGGGGGGTCGTGGGGGGGGAGTTGGGGTGGAGGGACCCCAAAAAGGGGGTTTTTGGGTGCTGGGGGGGTCCCAATGTGGGATTTTTGGGGTGCTGGGGGGGCTTTTGGGTTCTGGGGGGTCCCAATGTGGGGTTTTGGGGTGGAGTGACCCCAAAAAGGGGGTTTTTGGGTGCTGGGGGGGGTCCCAGGGTGGGATTTTGGGGTGCTGGGGGGGCTTTTGGGTTCTGGGGGGGTCCCAATGTGGGGTTTTGGGGTGGAGTGACCCCAAAAAGGGGGTTTTTGGGTGCTGGGGGGAGTCCCAGGGTGGGATTTTGGGGTGCTGGGGGGCTTTCGGGTGCTGGGGGGGTCCCAATGTGGGGTTTTGGGGTGGAGGGACCCCAAAAAGGGGGTTTTTGGGTGCTGGGGGGGGTCCCAATGTGGGATTTTTGGGGTGCTGGGGGGGCTTTTGGGTGCTGGGGGGGTTCCAGGGTGGGGTTTTGGGGTGGAGTGACCCCAAAATGGGCATTTTTGGGTGCTGGGGGGGTCCCAATGTGGGGTTTTGGGGTGGAGTGACCCCAAAAAAGGGGGTTTTTGGGTGCTGGGGGGGGTCCCAATGTGGGATTTTGGGGTGCTGGGGGGGCTTTCGGGTGCTGGGGGGGTCCCAATGTGGGGTTTTGGGGTGCAGGGACCCCAAAATGGGCATTTTTGGGTGCTGGGGGGTCCCAATGTGGGGTTTTGGGGTGGAGTGACCCCAAAAAAGGGGTTTTTGGGTGCTGGGGGGGGTCCCAATGTGGGATTTTTGGGTGCTGGGGGGGTTGCGGGGGGGGAGTTGGGGTGGAGGGACCCCGAAAAAGGGGGTTTTTGGGTGCTGGGGGGGTCCCAATGTGGGGTTTTGGGGTGGAGTGACTCCAGAAAGGGGGTTTTTGGGTGCTGGGGGGGGTCCCAGGGTGGGATTTTGGGGTGCTGGGGGGGCTTTCGGGTGCTGGGGGGGTTCCAGGGTGGGATTTTGGGGTGCAGGGACCCTAAAATGGGCATTTTTGGGTGCTGGGGGGGTCCCAATGTGGGGTTTTGGGGTGGAGTGACCCCAAAAAAGGGGGTTTTTGGGTGCTGGGGGGGGTCCCAGGGTGGGATTTTGGGCTCCCCGGGTGGGATTTCGGGGTGCTGGGGGTGGGGTGGGGGGGTCCTGGGGTGGATTTTTTGGGGTGTCGTGTGTCGCCCCCCCCAACAACCCCCCCCTCCCGTCCCCCAGGTGGGGGTGAAGGGCAACCCCCAGGGCTTCAACCGGGGCCTGGACTGCGACGTCATCGTGGCCGAGGTGAGACCCCCAAAAACCCCCCTTTTTTGGGGGGGGACACACCGCAAAACCCCCCCCCGGCACCCCCACACTCCAACCTCCCCCCCAGCACCCCAAAATCCCACATTCGGACCCCCCCCAGCACCCAAAAATGCCCTTTTTTGGGGTCCCTGCACCCCAAAATCCCACCCAATCGCCCCCCGCCAGCACCCAAAAATGCCCTTTTTTGGGTCTTTACACCCCAAAATTCCACACAATGACCCCCCCCCCCCCACGCCCCCCCCCCCCCCCCCGCACCCCAAATCCCACATTGGGACCCCCCCAGAACCCAAAAATGCTCTTTTTTGGGGTCCCTGCACCCCAAAAACTCGCCCAATAACTCCCCCCAAACACAGAGCACCCAAAAATGCCCTTTTTTGGGTCTTTACACCCCAAAATTCCACCCAGGGACCCCCCCACGCCCCAACCACCCCCCCCCAGCACCCCAAAATCCCACATTGGGACCCCCCCCGAACACAAAAATGCCCTTTTTTGGGGTCCAAGCACCCTAAAATCCCACCCAATGACTCCCCCCCCCCCCGCCCCCAGCACCCAAAAATGCCCTTTTTTGGGTCTTTACACCCCAAAATCCCACCCTGGGACCCCCCCCAAAACCCCCCTCCCGGCCTCTCCACCCCCCTCCGTTGGGTCCCTGCGCCCCCAAAATCCCCCCACCCCCCAAAATCGCTCCTTTTCGGCGTCGCTGCCCCCCAAACCACCCCCCCCCCCCATAGCGCCCAAAAATACCCTTTTTTGGCTCTTTCCGCCCCAAAAAAACTCCCCCCCCACCCCCCCCAAAACCCCCTTTCCGTCCTCCCCGTCCCCCTCCCCACCTTCTCCCTGCGGCTTTCCCCCCCTCCCCCAAGCCCTCCACCGCCCCCCCCCCCCCCAAATAACATTTTTTTTCAATGACCCAAAATCGCCGTTTTTCACCCCAAAACGCCCAGGTCCGTTCCACCAGCCACAAACCCGACGAGATCTACGGGATGATCGAGCGCCTCTCCCCCGGCACCCGCAAAATCGAGCTCTTCGGGCGCCCCCACAACGTCCAACCCAATTGGTAAAAAAAAAAAAAAACACCCCCCAAAACCCCCATTTTTGGCTTTTTTCACCCCAAAACCCGACGAGGCCTAAAAACGCCGGTTTTTTTCCCCGCTTTTTTTTTCCCCCCCGCCCCAGGATCACGCTGGGGAACCAACTGGACGGAATCCACCTGCTGGACCCCGACGTGGTGGCTCAGTTCAAGCACCATTATCCCGACGGCATCATCTCCAAACCCAAAAACATGTGAAGGTGCTTTTCGGGGGAAAAAAACGAGGATTTTGGGGGCGGGCCGGCGAAAAGAATAAATTCTGCGGGGCCGAAGAAAAAAAACAAAACCCCAAACCCACCCGTTTTTCGGAGCTTAAGCGGGGACGGGGCGAATGTGGGGTTTTTTTGGGGGGGGGGGAAGAGGCCACGACCCCCCCGATTGGGGCGGAAAAGCTTGATTTTGGGGGTGAAAATGCCCGGTTTTGGGTCAAAACGGAAGTTTGGGGGTGAAAAACCGCCGGTTTTGGGAGTTGCGCACCCTAAAATTAAATTTTTTGGGAGGGGGGACGCCCCCAAAATATGTTTTGGGGCAAAAAGAGGCCACTCCAGCCATCCACGATTCTCTAATTGGGGCAGAAAAGCTTGATTTTTGGGGTCAAAATTCCCGTTTTTGGGTCAAAACGGAATTCTGGGGGTGAAAAACGCCGTTTTTGGGGAGTTGCGCACCCTAAAATTAAATTTTTGGGAGGGGGAACACCCCAAAATATGTTTTGGGGCAAAAAGAGGCCACTCCAGCCATCCACGATTCTCTAATTGGGGCGGAAAAGCTTGATTTTTGGGTCAAAATTCCCATTTTTGGGTCAAAACGGAATTCTGGGGGTGAAAAACGCCGTTTTTGGGGAGTTGCGCACCCTAAAATTAAATTTTTGGGAGGGGGGACACCCTAAAATATTTTTTTGGGGGAAAAGAGGCCACTCCACCCATCCACGACCCCCCAATTGGGGTGGAAAAGCTTGATTTTGGGGGTGAAAATTCCCGTTTTTGGGTCAAAACAGAATTCTGGGGTGAAAACCGCCGTTTTTGGGAGTTACGCGCCCTAAAATTAAATTTTTTGGGAGGGGGGGCGCCCCCAAAGTACGTTTTGGGGCAAAAAGAGGCCACTCCAGCCATCCGTCAGCCCCGAAACGGGGCGGAAAAAGCTTTTATTTTCGGGGATGGCGCCGACGCCGTTTTGCGGGCGAAAATAAAACCAAAACCCGGCGCTGGTTTCGGGGCTCGAAAACCCCGAAAATTACATATTTTTTTTTTTTTTTATTTTCGGGGGGGGGGGGGGTTTCACCCCAAAATATTTTTTGGGGGGGTTTCACTTGACGAAGACCACGCTGTTGCCGGCGTTGCGGGCGGCGAGCCAGGCCAGGAAAACGTCCCTAAAAAAAGCAGGGAAAAAATTTAGGGTTTTTTTTTGGGGGGGAAACGGACAAATTCGAAGCGCGGGGGGAGGGGGGATTTTCCCCAAAAAGAGGGTTTTTAAGCCCAAATACCGGCAGTGTTTGACGACGCATTCGCTGCTGCAATATTCCTCGTCCCAGTCGCCGCTGGCTACCGGGGGGTTGTCGCAACCGGCCCGGACGCACCGAGGTCGCGGCGATTCTTCGGCCACCGGCGACTCGGCCACCAGCTCCACCGCCATCTGGGTGGGCGACTCCACCTTGGTTTTTGGGGGGGGGTCAGGGTGGGGCACCCCCTTTTGCCCCGCCCCACCCCCACCCTGGGGTCTTCTCCTCCCCCTCTCGGGGGGGTCTCCGGCTTCTCCTCCCCTTGACTCGGGGCCTCCGAGCGTCGGCGTTCCTCCTCCTCCTCTAGGTCGGATCCCGCCCCGTATTTCGGGAGCCCAAGACCACTTATGGGTCCTCCTGCCCCATAACTCCACATCTGGGCCCGTCTTGGTCCCCCTCCCGCCATATTGGCCTCCCCGTGACCTTCTCAACGTGGTCCTTCAACCCCCCCGTGACGTTCCTCAGCCTCTAGCTCTGAAACCGACCTCAAGTTGGGGGTCCCCCCACCAGTTATGGGTCCTCCCGCCCCATATCTCCGTATCGGCTCGCTTCTTTGTCCCCCTCCTGCCATATTGGCCTCCCCGTGACCTTCTCAACGTGGTCCTTCAACCCACCATGATGTTCCTCAGGCTCCATCTCTGAAACCAACCCAAATTCGGGGGGTCCCCCCACCAGTTATGGGTCCTCCCGCCCCATATCTCCGTATCGGCTCGCTTCTTTGTCCCCCTCCTGCCATATTGGCCTCCCCGTGACCTTCTCAACATGGTCCTTCAACCCACCATGATGTTCCTCAGCCTCTAGCTCTGAAACCGACCTCAACTCGGGGGTCCCCCCACCAGCTATGGGTCCTCCCACCCCATATCTCCGCATTGGATCGCTTCTTTGTCACCCTCCTGCCATATTGGCCTCCCCGTGACCTTCTCAACATGGTCCTTCAACCCACCATGATGTTCCTCAGCCTCTAGCTCTGAAACCGACCTCAACTTGGGGGTACCCCCACCAATTATGGGTCCTCCCGCCCCATATCTCCGTATCGGCTCACTTCTTTGTCCCCCTCCCGCCATATTGGCCTCCCCATGACCTTCTCAACATGGTCCTTCAACCCACCATGATGTTCCTCAGCCTCTAGCTCTGAAACCGACCTCAAGTTGGGGGTCCCCCCACCAGTTATAGGCCCTCCTGCCCCATAACTCCACATCTGGGCCCATCTTGGTCCCCCTCCCGCCATATTGACCTCCCCGTGACCTTCTCAACATGGTCCTTCAACCCACCATGATGTTCCTCAGCCTCTAGCTCTGAAACCGACCTCAACTTGGGGGTCCCCCCACCAGTTATGGGTCCTCCCGCCCCATATCTCCGTATTGGCTCACTTCTTTGTCCCCCTCCCGCCATATTGGCCTCCCCATGACCTTCTCAACATGGTCCTTCAACCCACCATGATGTTCCTCAGCCTCTAGCTCTGAAACCGACCTCAAGTTGGGGGTCCCCCCACCAGTTATGGGCCCTCCTGCCCCATAACTCCACATCTGGGCCCATCTTGGTCCCCCTCCCGCCATATTGACCTCCCCGTGACCTTCTCGACCTGGTCCTTCAACCCACCATGATGTTCCTCAGCCTCTAGCTCTGAAACCAACCCAAATTCGGGGGTCCCCCCACCAGTTATGGGTCCTCCCGCCCCATATCTCCGTATCGGCTCGCTTCTTTGTCCCCCTCCCGCCATATTGGCCTCCCCGTGACCTTCTCGACCTGGTCCTTCAACCCCCCCGTGACGTTCCTCAGCCCCCGAACCTTGACCCCGCCCCCCCCCCCGCCCCCCGCCCCCCCCCTCCTCACCTCGGGCACCACCGCGATCATCTCCACCGCTTCGGGGGAGGCCGCCCCCCCGCCCCCGGCGAAGCCGTTCGGGGCAAAGGGGCGGAAGGGGGGGCGGCCGCCCCCACGCCTCCCCCCCCAGCCCCGCTTTGAGCCGGGGGGCCGCCGGCGGCGGCGGGGGCCCCCCCGATTTCTTCCGGGGGGAGGTGAAGGGTTTGGATTTGGAGGGTCTGGTGGTGGTGGGGGGGGCGGCGGCGGGGGGGG
>NW_027436117.1:0-43000 GCF_964199755.1 Larus michahellis | reverse complement strand
GATATCTTTGTGCTGTAAATCTCCCAACAGCCAAACGCAAAAGCAGCAAACATCTCGCTGTATGTCCCACATCCAAAGTGCCAAGAGAGAGCTTGCTCTCCCTGTCTTTGAGTACTGTTTTCACTGTCCCGGTTACCTCTTTGCTAACATTCTCTTCAGAGCCGCAGTGAAACCAGGAACCACGTGGAGAAAGCACCCACACTGAAAGTGCCTGGAGGGAACATTGGGGCTTCTTCTCAGTGTCTCTGACATAGGGTTTCACTGTCCCGGGAAAGTCTCTGCTAACACCGTGCAGAGCGCTGTGCCCAATATAGAGAAACGTCTTGCGGTATCTCCTACAGGGAAAGTGCCAGGAGGGAATTGCGGAGCTTGTTCTCAGTGTCTCTGAGAATTGCTCTGATTATCTGTGTGACCTCTTTGCTAAGACTCTCCAGAGAGCCGTCCTCAAAACAAATACACATCTTGACATATCTCCCACATTGATCGCAGTGTCTCCAGAAACGGCATTCAAGGAGCCAGGAGGTTTTCTCCCTACACTGTCCATTGAGTTGTCCTCAAAACCAATATACATCCTGCTATATCTCCCACATGGAAAGTGCCAGGAGGGAGAAGTGGGGATTATGTTTAGACTTTCTCGGAACTGCTTCAAATCAACTAGATATCTTTGTGCTGTAAATCTCCCAACAGCCAAACGCAAAAGCAGCAAACATCTCGCTGTATGTCCCACATCCAAAGTGCCAAGAGAGAGCTTGCTCTCCCTGTCTTTGAGTACTGTTTTCACTGTCCCGGTTACCTCTTTGCTAACATTCTCTTCAGAGCTGCAGTGAAACCAGGAACCACGTGGAGAAAGCACCCACACTGAAAGTGCCTGGAGGGAACATTGGGGCTTCTTCTCAGTGTCTCTGACATAGGGTTTCACTGTCCCGGGAAAGTCTCTGCTAACACCGTGCAGAGCGCTGTGCCCAATATACAGAAACGTCTTGCGGTATCTCCTACAGGGAAAGTGCCAGGAGGGAATTGCGGAGCTTGTTCTCAGTGTCTCTGAGAATTGCTCTGATTATCTGTGTGACCTCTTTGCTAAGACTCTCCAGAGAGCCGTCCTCAAAACCAACACACATCTTGACATATCTCCCACATTGATCGCAGTGTCTCCAGAAACGGCATTCAAGGAGCCAGGAGGTTTTCTCCCTACACTGTCCATTGAGTTGTCCTCAAAACCAATATACATCCTGCTATATCTCCCACATGGAAAGTGCCAGGAGGGAATTGTGGAGCTTGTTCTCAGTGTCTCTGAGAATTGCTCTGATTATCTGTGTGACCTCTTTGCTAAGACTCTCCAGAGAGACGTCCTCAAAACAAACACACATCTTGACATATCTCCCACATTGATCGCAGTGTCTCCAGAAACGGCATTCAAGGAGCCAGGACCTTTTCTCCCTACACTGTCCATTGAGTTGTCCTCAAAACCAATATACATCCTGCTATATCTCCCACATGGAAAGTGCCAGGAGGGAGAAGTGGGGATTATGTTTAGACTTTCTCGGAACTGCTTCAAATCAACTAGATATCTTTGTGCTGTAAATCTCCCAACAGCCAAACGCAAAAGCAGCAAACATCTCGCTGTATGTCCCACATCCAAAGTGCCAAGAGAGAGCTTGCTCTCCCTGTCTTTGAGTACTGTTTTCACTGTCCCGGTTACCTCTTTGCTAACATTCTCTTCAGAGCTGCAGTGAAACCAGGAACCACGTGGAGAAAGCACCCACACTGAAAGTGCCTGGAGGGAACATTGGGGCTTCTTCTCAGTGTCTCTGACATAGGGTTTCACTGTCCCGGGAAAGTCTCTGCTAACACCGTGCAGAGCGCTGTGCCCAATATACAGAAACGTCTTGCGGTATCTCCTACAGGGAAAGTGCCAGGAGGGAATTGCGGAGCTTGTTCTCAGTGTCTCTGAGAATTGCTCTGATTATCTGTGTGACCTCTTTGCTAAGACTCTCCAGAGAGCCGTCCTCAAAACAAACACACATCTTGACATATCTCCCACATTGATCGCAGTGTCTCCAGAAACGGCATTCAAGGAGCCAGGAGGTTTTCTCCCTACACTGTCCATTGAGTTGTCCTCAAAACCAATATACATCCTGCTATATCTCCCACATGGAAAGTGCCAGGAGGGAGAAGTGGGGATTATGTTTAGACTTTCTCGGAACTGCTTCAAATCAACTAGATATCTTTGTGCTGTAAATCTCCCAACAGCCAAACGCAAAAGCAGCAAACATCTCGCTGTATGTCCCACATCCAAAGTGCCAAGAGAGAGCTTGCTCTCCCTGTCTTTGAGTACTGTTTTCACTGTCCCGGTTACCTCTTTGCTAACATTCTCTTCAGAGCCGCAGTGAAACCAGGAACCACGTGGAGAAAGCACCCACACTGAAAGTGCCTGGAGGGAACATTGGGGCTTCTTCTCAGTGTCTCTGACATAGGGTTTCACTGTCCCGGGAAAGTCTCTGCTAACACCGTGCAGAGCGCTGTGCCCAATATACAGAAACGTCTTGCGGTATCTCCTACAGGGAAAGTGCCAGGAGGGAATAGCGGAGCTTGTTCTCAGTGTCTCTGAGAATTGCTCTGATTATCTGTGTGACCTCTTTGCTAAGACTCTCCAGAGAGCCGTCCTCAAAACAAACACACATCTTGACATATCTCCCACATTGATCGCAGTGTCTCCAGAAACGGCATTCAAGGAGCCAGGACCTTTTCTCCCTACACTGTCCATTGAGTTGTCCTCAAAACCAATATACATCCTGCTATATCTCCCACATGGAAAGTGCCAGGAGGGAGAAGTGGGGATTATGTTTAGACTTTCTCGGAACTGCTTCAAATCAACTAGATATCTTTGTGCTGTAAATCTCCCAACAGCCAAACGCAAAAGCAGCAAACATCTCGCTGTATGTCCCACATCCAAAGTGCCAAGAGAGAGCTTGCTCTCCCTGTCTTTGAGTACTGTTTTCACTTTCCCGGTTACCTCTTTGCTAACATTCTCTTCAGAGCCGCAGTGAAACCAGGAACCACGTGGAGAAAGCACCCACACTGAAAGTGCCTGGAGGGAACATTGGGGCTTCTTCTCAGTGTCTCTGACATAGGGTTTCACTGTCCCGGGAAAGTCTCTGCTAACACCGTGCAGAGCGCTGTGCCCAATATACAGAAACGTCTTGCGGTATCTCCTACAGGGAAAGTGCCAGGAGGGAATAGCGGAGCTTGTTCTCAGTGTCTCTGAGAATTGCTCTGATTATCTGTGTGACCTCTTTGCTAAGACTCTCCAGAGAGATGTCCTCAAAACAAACACACATCTTGACATATCTCCCACATTGATCGCAGTGTCTCCAGAAACGGCATTCAAGGAGCCAGGAGGTTTTCTCCCTACACTGTCCATTGAGTTGTCCTCAAAACCAATATACATCCTGCTATATCTCCCACATGGAAAGTGCCAGGAGGGAGAAGTGGGGATTATGTTTAGACTTTCTCGGAACTGCTTCAAATCAACTAGATATCTTTGTGCTGTAAATCTCCCAACAGCCAAACGCAAAAGCAGCAAACATCTCGCTGTATGTCCCACATCCAAAGTGCCAAGAGAGAGCTTGCTCTCCCTGTCTTTGAGTACTGTTTTCACTTTCCCGGTTACCTCTTTGCTAACATTCTCTTCAGAGCCGCAGTGAAACCAGGAACCACGTGGAGAAAGCACCCACACTGAAAGTGCCTGGAGGGAACATTGGGGCTTCTTCTCAGTGTCTCTGACATAGGGTTTCACTGTCCCGGGAAAGTCTCTGCTAACACCCTGCAGAGCGCTGTGCCCAATATACAGAAACGTCTTGCGGTATCTCCTACAGGGAAAGTGCCAGGAGGGAATAGCGGAGCTTGTTCTCAGTGTCTCTGAGAATTGCTCTGATTATCTGTGTGACCTCTTTGCTAAGACTCTCCAGAGAGCCGTCCTCAAAACCAACACACATCTTGACATATCTCCCACATTGATCGCAGTGTCTCCAGAAACGGCATTCAAGGAGCCAGGAGGTTTTCTCCCTACACTGTCCATTGAGTTGTCCTCAAAACCAATATACATCCTGCTATATCTCCCACATGGAAAGTGCCAGGAGGGAGAAGTGGGGATTATGTTTAGACTTTCTCGGAACTGCTTCAAATCAACTAGATATCTTTGTGCTGTAAATCTCCCAACAGCCAAACGCAAAAGCAGCAAACATCTCGCTGTATGTCCCACATCCAAAGTGCCAAGAGAGAGCTTGCTCTCCCTGTCTTTGAGTACTGTTTTCACTGTCCCGGTTACCTCTTTGCTAGCATTCTCTTCAGAGCCGCAGTGAAACCAGGAACCACGTGGAGAAGGCACCCACACTGAAAGTGCCTGGAGGGAACATTGGGGCTTCTTCTCAGTGTCTCTGACATAGGGTTTCACTGTCCCGGGAAAGTCTCTGCTAACACCGTGCAGAGCGCTGTGCCCAATATACAGAAACGTCTTGCGGTATCTCCTACAGGGAAAGTGCCAGGAGGGAATTGCGGAGCTTGTTCTCAGTGTCTCTGAGAATTGCTCTGATTATCTGTGTGACCTCTTTGCTAAGACTCTCCAGAGAGCCGTCCTCAAAACAAACACACATCTTGACATATCTCCCACATTGATCGCAGTGTCTCCAGAAACGGCATTCAAGGAGCCAGGAGGTTTTCTCCCTACACTGTCCATTGAGTTGTCCTCAAAACCAATATACATCCTGCTATATCTCCCACATGGAAAGTGCCAGGAGGGAGAAGTGGGGATTATGTTTAGACTTTCTCGGAACTGCTTCAAATCAACTAGATATCTTTGTGCTGTAAATCTCCCAACAGCCAAACGCAAAAGCAGCAAACATCTCGCTGTATGTCCCACATCCAAAGTGCCAAGAGAGAGCTTGCTCTCCCTGTCTTTGAGTACTGTTTTCACTGTCCCGGTTACCTCTTTGCTAACATTCTCTTCAGAGCTGCAGTGAAACCAGGAACCACGTGGAGAAAGCACCCACACTGAAAGTGCCTGGAGGGAACATTGGGGCTTCTTCTCAGTGTCTCTGACATAGGGTTTCACTGTCCCGGGAAAGTCTCTGCTAACACCGTGCAGAGCGCTGTGCCCAATATACAGAAACGTCTTGCGGTATCTCCTACAGGGAAAGTGCCAGGAGGGAATTGCGGAGCTTGTTCTCAGTGTCTCTGAGAATTGCTCTGATTATCTGTGTGACCTCTTTGCTAAGACTCTCCAGAGAGCCGTCCTCAAAACCAACACACATCTTGACATATCTCCCACATTGATCGCAGTGTCTCCAGAAACGGCATTCAAGGAGCCAGGAGGTTTTCTCCCTACACTGTCCATTGAGTTGTCCTCAAAACCAATATACATCCTGCTATATCTCCCACATGGAAAGTGCCAGGAGGGAATTGTGGAGCTTGTTCTCAGTGTCTCTGAGAATTGCTCTGATTATCTGTGTGACCTCTTTGCTAAGACTCTCCAGAGAGACGTCCTCAAAACAAACACACATCTTGACATATCTCCCACATTGATCGCAGTGTCTCCAGAAACGGCATTCAAGGAGCCAGGACCTTTTCTCCCTACACTGTCCATTGAGTTGTCCTCAAAACCAATATACATCCTGCTATATCTCCCACATGGAAAGTGCCAGGAGGGAGAAGTGGGGATTATGTTTAGACTTTCTCGGAACTGCTTCAAATCAACTAGATATCTTTGTGCTGTAAATCTCCCAACAGCCAAACGCAAAAGCAGCAAACATCTCGCTGTATGTCCCACATCCAAAGTGCCAAGAGAGAGCTTGCTCTCCCTGTCTTTGAGTACTGTTTTCACTGTCCCGGTTACCTCTTTGCTAGCATTCTCTTCAGAGCCGCAGTGAAACCAGGAACCACGTGGAGAAAGCACCCACACTGAAAGTGCCTGGAGGGAACATTGGGGCTTCTTCTCAGTGTCTCTGACATAGGGTTTCACTGTCCCGGGAAAGTCTCTGCTAACACCGTGCAGAGCGCTGTGCCCAATATACAGAAACGTCTTGCGGTATCTCCTACAGGGAAAGTGCCAGGAGGGAATAGCGGAGCTTGTTCTCAGTGTCTCTGAGAATTGCTCTGATTATCTGTGTGACCTCTTTGCTAAGACTCTCCAGAGAGCCGTCCTCAAAACAAACACACATCTTGACATATCTCCCACATTGATCGCAGTGTCTCCAGAAACGGCATTCAAGGAGCCAGGACCTTTTCTCCCTACACTGTCCATTGAGTTGTCCTCAAAACCAATATACATCCTGCTATATCTCCCACATGGAAAGTGCCAGGAGGGAGAAGTGGGGATTATGTTTAGACTTTCTCGGAACTGCTTCAAATCAACTAGATATCTTTGTGCTGTAAATCTCCCAACAGCCAAACGCAAAAGCAGCAAACATCTCGCTGTATGTCCCACATCCAAAGTGCCAAGAGAGAGCTTGCTCTCCCTGTCTTTGAGTACTGTTTTCACTTTCCCGGTTACCTCTTTGCTAACATTCTCTTCAGAGCCGCAGTGAAACCAGGAAACACGTGGAGAAAGCACCCACACTGAAAGTGCCTGGAGGGAACATTGGGGCTTCTTCTCAGTGTCTCTGACATAGGGTTTCACTGTCCCGGGAAAGTCTCTGCTAACACCGTGCAGAGCGCTGTGCCCAATATACAGAAACGTCTTGCGGTATCTCCTACAGGGAAAGTGCCAGGAGGGAATTGTGGAGCTTGTTCTCAGTGTCTCTGAGAATTGCTCTGATTATCTGTGTGACCTCTTTGCTAAGACTCTCCAGAGAGCCGTCCTCAAAACCAACACACATCTTGACATATCTCCCACATTGATCGCAGTGTCTCCAGAAACGGCATTCAAGGAGCCAGGAGGTTTTCTCCCTACACTGTCCATTGAGTTGTCCTCAAAACCAATATACATCCTGCTATATCTCCCACATGGAAAGTGCCAGGAGGGAGAAGTGGGGATTATGTTTAGACTTTCTCGGAACTGCTTCAAATCAACTAGATATCTTTGTGCTGTAAATCTCCCAACAGCCAAACGCAAAAGCAGCAAACATCTCGCTGTATGTCCCACATCCAAAGTGCCAAGAGAGAGCTTGCTCTCCCTGTCTTTGAGTACTGTTTTCACTGTCCCGGTTACCTCTTTGCTAACATTCTCTTCAGAGCTGCAGTGAAACCAGGAACCACGTGGAGAAAGCACCCACACTGAAAGTGCCTGGAGGGAACATTGGGGCTTCTTCTCAGTGTCTCTGACATAGGGTTTCACTGTCCCGGGAAAGTCTCTGCTAACACCGTGCAGAGCGCTGTGCCCAATATACAGAAACGTCTTGCGGTATCTCCTACAGGGAAAGTGCCAGGAGGGAATTGCGGAGCTTGTTCTCAGTGCCTCTGAGAATTGCTCTGATTATCTGTGTGACCTCTTTGCTAAGACTCTCCAGAGAGCCGTCCTCAAAACCAACACACATCTTGACATATCTCCCACATTGATCGCAGTGTCTCCAGAAACGGCATTCAAGGAGCCAGGAGGTTTTCTCCCTACACTGTCCATTGAGTTGTCCTCAAAACCAATATACATCCTGCTATATCTCCCACATGGAAAGTGCCAGGAGGGAATTGTGGAGCTTGTTCTCAGTGTCTCTGAGAATTGCTCTGATTATCTGTGTGACCTCTTTGCTAAGACTCTCCAGAGAGACGTCCTCAAAACAAACACACATCTTGACATATCTCCCACATTGATCGCAGTGTCTCCAGAAACGGCATTCAAGGAGCCAGGAGGTTTTCTCCCTACACTGTCCATTGAGTTGTCCTCAAAACCAATATACATCCTGCTATATCTCCCACATGGAAAGTGCCAGGAGGGAGAAGTGGGGATTATGTTTAGACTTTCTCGGAACTGCTTCAAATCAACTAGATATCTTTGTGCTGTAAATCTCCCAACAGCCAAACGCAAAAGCAGCAAACATCTCGCTGTATGTCCCACATCCAAAGTGCCAAGAGAGAGCTTGCTCTCCCTGTCTTTGAGTACTGTTTTCACTGTCCCGGTTACCTCTTTGCTAACATTCTCTTCAGAGCCGCAGTGAAACCAGGAACCACGTGGAGAAAGCACCCACACTGAAAGTGCCTGGAGGGAACATTGGGGCTTCTTCTCAGTGTCTCTGACATAGGGTTTCACTGTCCCGGGAAAGTCTCTGCTAACACCCTGCAGAGCGCTGTGCCCAATATACAGAAACGTCTTGCGGTATCTCCTACAGGGAAAGTGCCAGGAGGGAATTGCGGAGCTTGTTCTCAGTGTCTCTGAGAATTGCTCTGATTATCTGTGTGACCTCTTTGCTAAGACTCTCCAGAGAGCCGTCCTCAAAACCAACACACATCTTGACATATCTCCCACATTGATCGCAGTGTCTCCAGAAACGGCATTCAAGGAGCCAGGAGGTTTTCTCCCTACACTGTCCATTGAGTTGTCCTCAAAACCAATATACATCCTGCTATATCTCCCACATGGAAAGTGCCAGGAGGGAATTGTGGAGCTTGTTCTCAGTGTCTCTGAGAATTGCTCTGATTATCTGTGTGACCTCTTTGCTAAGACTCTCCAGAGAGACGTCCTCAAAACAAACACACATCTTGACATATCTCCCACATTGATCGCAGTGTCTCCAGAAACGGCATTCAAGGAGCCAGGACCTTTTCTCCCTACACTGTCCATTGAGTTGTCCTCAAAACCAATATACATCCTGCTATATCTCCCACATGGAAAGTGCCAGGAGGGAGAAGTGGGGATTATGTTTAGACTTTCTCGGAACTGCTTCAAATCAACTAGATATCTTTGTGCTGTAAATCTCCCAACAGCCAAACGCAAAAGCAGCAAACATCTCGCTGTATGTCCCACATCCAAAGTGCCAAGAGAGAGCTTGCTCTCCCTGTCTTTGAGTACTGTTTTCACTGTCCCGGTTACCTCTTTGCTAACATTCTCTTCAGAGCTGCAGTGAAACCAGGAACCACGTGGAGAAAGCACCCACACTGAAAGTGCCTGGAGGGAACATTGGGGCTTCTTCTCAGTGTCTCTGACATAGGGTTTCACTGTCCCGGGAAAGTCTCTGCTAACACCGTGCAGAGCGCTGTGCCCAATATACAGAAACGTCTTGCGGTATCTCCTACAGGGAAAGTGCCAGGAGGGAATAGCGGAGCTTGTTCTCAGTGTCTCTGAGAATTGCTCTGATTATCTGTGTGACCTCTTTGCTAAGACTCTCCAGAGAGCCGTCCTCAAAACAAACACACATCTTGACATATCTCCCACATTGATCGCAGTGTCTCCAGAAACGGCATTCAAGGAGCCAGGACCTTTTCTCCCTACACTGTCCATTGAGTTGTCCTCAAAACCAATATACATCCTGCTATATCTCCCACATGGAAAGTGCCAGGAGGGAGAAGTGGGGATTATGTTTAGACTTTCTCGGAACTGCTTCAAATCAACTAGATATCTTTGTGCTGTAAATCTCCCAACAGCCAAACGCAAAAGCAGCAAACATCTCGCTGTATGTCCCACATCCAAAGTGCCAAGAGAGAGCTTGCTCTCCCTGTCTTTGAGTACTGTTTTCACTGTCCCGGTTACCTCTTTGCTAGCATTCTCTTCAGAGCCGCAGTGAAACCAGGAACCACGTGGAGAAGGCACCCACACTGAAAGTGCCTGGAGGGAACATTGGGGCTTCTTCTCAGTGTCTCTGACATAGGGTTTCACTGTCCCGGGAAAGTCTCTGCTAACACCGTGCAGAGCGCTGTGCCCAATATACAGAAACGTCTTGCGGTATCTCCTACAGGGAAAGTGCCAGGAGGGAATTGCGGAGCTTGTTCTCAGTGTCTCTGAGAATTGCTCTGATTATCTGTGTGACCTCTTTGCTAAGACTCTCCAGAGAGCCGTCCTCAAAACAAACACACATCTTGACATATCTCCCACATTGATCGCAGTGTCTCCAGAAACGGCATTCAAGGAGCCAGGAGGTTTTCTCCCTACACTGTCCATTGAGTTGTCCTCAAAACCAATATACATCCTGCTATATCTCCCACATGGAAAGTGCCAGGAGGGAGAAGTGGGGATTATGTTTAGACTTTCTCGGAACTGCTTCAAATCAACTAGATATCTTTGTGCTGTAAATCTCCCAACAGCCAAACGCAAAAGCAGCAAACATCTCGCTGTATGTCCCACATCCAAAGTGCCAAGAGAGAGCTTGCTCTCCCTGTCTTTGAGTACTGTTTTCACTGTCCCGGTTACCTCTTTGCTAACATTCTCTTCAGAGCTGCAGTGAAACCAGGAACCACGTGGAGAAAGCACCCACACTGAAAGTGCCTGGAGGGAACATTGGGGCTTCTTCTCAGTGTCTCTGACATAGGGTTTCACTGTCCCGGGAAAGTCTCTGCTAACACCGTGCAGAGCGCTGTGCCCAATATACAGAAACGTCTTGCGGTATCTCCTACAGGGAAAGTGCCAGGAGGGAATTGCGGAGCTTGTTCTCAGTGTCTCTGAGAATTGCTCTGATTATCTGTGTGACCTCTTTGCTAAGACTCTCCAGAGAGCCGTCCTCAAAACCAACACACATCTTGACATATCTCCCACATTGATCGCAGTGTCTCCAGAAACGGCATTCAAGGAGCCAGGAGGTTTTCTCCCTACACTGTCCATTGAGTTGTCCTCAAAACCAATATACATCCTGCTATATCTCCCACATGGAAAGTGCCAGGAGGGAATTGTGGAGCTTGTTCTCAGTGTCTCTGAGAATTGCTCTGATTATCTGTGTGACCTCTTTGCTAAGACTCTCCAGAGAGACGTCCTCAAAACAAACACACATCTTGACATATCTCCCACATTGATCGCAGTGTCTCCAGAAACGGCATTCAAGGAGCCAGGACCTTTTCTCCCTACACTGTCCATTGAGTTGTCCTCAAAACCAATATACATCCTGCTATATCTCCCACATGGAAAGTGCCAGGAGGGAGAAGTGGGGATTATGTTTAGACTTTCTCGGAACTGCTTCAAATCAACTAGATATCTTTGTGCTGTAAATCTCCCAACAGCCAAACGCAAAAGCAGCAAACATCTCGCTGTATGTCCCACATCCAAAGTGCCAAGAGAGAGCTTGCTCTCCCTGTCTTTGAGTACTGTTTTCACTGTCCCGGTTACCTCTTTGCTAGCATTCTCTTCAGAGCCGCAGTGAAACCAGGAACCACGTGGAGAAAGCACCCACACTGAAAGTGCCTGGAGGGAACATTGGGGCTTCTTCTCAGTGTCTCTGACATAGGGTTTCACTGTCCCGGGAAAGTCTCTGCTAACACCGTGCAGAGCGCTGTGCCCAATATACAGAAACGTCTTGCGGTATCTCCTACAGGGAAAGTGCCAGGAGGGAATAGCGGAGCTTGTTCTCAGTGTCTCTGAGAATTGCTCTGATTATCTGTGTGACCTCTTTGCTAAGACTCTCCAGAGAGCCGTCCTCAAAACAAACACACATCTTGACATATCTCCCACATTGATCGCAGTGTCTCCAGAAACGGCATTCAAGGAGCCAGGAGGTTTTCTCCCTACACTGTCCATTGAGTTGTCCTCAAAACCAATATACATCCTGCTATATCTCCCACATGGAAAGTGCCAGGAGGGAGAAGTGGGGATTATGTTTAGACTTTCTCGGAACTGCTTCAAATCAACTAGATATCTTTGTGCTGTAAATCTCCCAACAGCCAAACGCAAAAGCAGCAAACATCTCGCTGTATGTCCCACATCCAAAGTGCCAAGAGAGAGCTTGCTCTCCCTGTCTTTGAGTACTGTTTTCACTGTCCCGGTTACCTCTTTGCTAACATTCTCTTCAGAGCTGCAGTGAAACCAGGAACCACGTGGAGAAAGCACCCACACTGAAAGTGCCTGGAGGGAACATTGGGGCTTCTTCTCAGTGTCTCTGACATAGGGTTTCACTGTCCCGGGAAAGTCTCTGCTAACACCGTGCAGAGCGCTGTGCCCAATATACAGAAACGTCTTGCGGTATCTCCTACAGGGAAAGTGCCAGGAGGGAATTGCGGAGCTTGTTCTCAGTGTCTCTGAGAATTGCTCTGATTATCTGTGTGACCTCTTTGCTAAGACTCTCCAGAGAGCCGTCCTCAAAACCAACACACATCTTGACATATCTCCCACATTGATCGCAGTGTCTCCAGAAACGGCATTCAAGGAGCCAGGAGGTTTTCTCCCTACACTGTCCATTGAGTTGTCCTCAAAACCAATATACATCCTGCTATATCTCCCACATGGAAAGTGCCAGGAGGGAATTGTGGAGCTTGTTCTCAGTGTCTCTGAGAATTGCTCTGATTATCTGTGTGACCTCTTTGCTAAGACTCTCCAGAGAGACGTCCTCAAAACAAACACACATCTTGACATATCTCCCACATTGATCGCAGTGTCTCCAGAAACGGCATTCAAGGAGCCAGGAGGTTTTCTCCCTACACTGTCCATTGAGTTGTCCTCAAAACCAATATACATCCTGCTATATCTCCCACATGGAAAGTGCCAGGAGGGAGAAGTGGGGATTATGTTTAGACTTTCTCGGAACTGCTTCAAATCAACTAGATATCTTTGTGCTGTAAATCTCCCAACAGCCAAACGCAAAAGCAGCAAACATCTCGCTGTATGTCCCACATCCAAAGTGCCAAGAGAGAGCTTGCTCTCCCTGTCTTTGAGTACTGTTTTCACTGTCCCGGTTACCTCTTTGCTAGCATTCTCTTCAGAGCCGCAGTGAAACCAGGAACCACGTGGAGAAAGCACCCACACTGAAAGTGCCTGGAGGGAACATTGGGGCTTCTTCTCAGTGTCTCTGACATAGGGTTTCACTGTCCCGGGAAAGTCTCTGCTAACACCGTGCAGAGCGCTGTGCCCAATATACAGAAACGTCTTGCGGTATCTCCTACAGGGAAAGTGCCAGGAGGGAATAGCGGAGCTTGTTCTCAGTGTCTCTGAGAATTGCTCTGATTATCTGTGTGACCTCTTTGCTAAGACTCTCCAGAGAGCCGTCCTCAAAACAAACACACATCTTGACATATCTCCCACATTGATCGCAGTGTCTCCAGAAACGGCATTCAAGGAGCCAGGACCTTTTCTCCCTACACTGTCCATTGAGTTGTCCTCAAAACCAATATACATCCTGCTATATCTCCCACATGGAAAGTGCCAGGAGGGAGAAGTGGGGATTATGTTTAGACTTTCTCGGAACTGCTTCAAATCAACTAGATATCTTTGTGCTGTAAATCTCCCAACAGCCAAACGCAAAAGCAGCAAACATCTCGCTGTATGTCCCACATCCAAAGTGCCAAGAGAGAGCTTGCTCTCCCTGTCTTTGAGTACTGTTTTCACTTTCCCGGTTACCTCTTTGCTAACATTCTCTTCAGAGCCGCAGTGAAACCAGGAAACACGTGGAGAAAGCACCCACACTGAAAGTGCCTGGAGGGAACATTGGGGCTTCTTCTCAGTGTCTCTGACATAGGGTTTCACTGTCCCGGGAAAGTCTCTGCTAACACCGTGCAGAGCGCTGTGCCCAATATACAGAAACGTCTTGCGGTATCTCCTACAGGGAAAGTGCCAGGAGGGAATTGTGGAGCTTGTTCTCAGTGTCTCTGAGAATTGCTCTGATTATCTGTGTGACCTCTTTGCTAAGACTCTCCAGAGAGCCGTCCTCAAAACCAACACACATCTTGACATATCTCCCACATTGATCGCAGTGTCTCCAGAAACGGCATTCAAGGAGCCAGGAGGTTTTCTCCCTACACTGTCCATTGAGTTGTCCTCAAAACCAATATACATCCTGCTATATCTCCCACATGGAAAGTGCCAGGAGGGAGAAGTGGGGATTATGTTTAGACTTTCTCGGAACTGCTTCAAATCAACTAGATATCTTTGTGCTGTAAATCTCCCAACAGCCAAACGCAAAAGCAGCAAACATCTCGCTGTATGTCCCACATCCAAAGTGCCAAGAGAGAGCTTGCTCTCCCTGTCTTTGAGTACTGTTTTCACTGTCCCGGTTACCTCTTTGCTAACATTCTCTTCAGAGCTGCAGTGAAACCAGGAACCACGTGGAGAAAGCACCCACACTGAAAGTGCCTGGAGGGAACATTGGGGCTTCTTCTCAGTGTCTCTGACATAGGGTTTCACTGTCCCGGGAAAGTCTCTGCTAACACCGTGCAGAGCGCTGTGCCCAATATACAGAAACGTCTTGCGGTATCTCCTACAGGGAAAGTGCCAGGAGGGAATTGCGGAGCTTGTTCTCAGTGCCTCTGAGAATTGCTCTGATTATCTGTGTGACCTCTTTGCTAAGACTCTCCAGAGAGCCGTCCTCAAAACCAACACACATCTTGACATATCTCCCACATTGATCGCAGTGTCTCCAGAAACGGCATTCAAGGAGCCAGGAGGTTTTCTCCCTACACTGTCCATTGAGTTGTCCTCAAAACCAATATACATCCTGCTATATCTCCCACATGGAAAGTGCCAGGAGGGAATTGTGGAGCTTGTTCTCAGTGTCTCTGAGAATTGCTCTGATTATCTGTGTGACCTCTTTGCTAAGACTCTCCAGAGAGACGTCCTCAAAACAAACACACATCTTGACATATCTCCCACATTGATCGCAGTGTCTCCAGAAACGGCATTCAAGGAGCCAGGAGGTTTTCTCCCTACACTGTCCATTGAGTTGTCCTCAAAACCAATATACATCCTGCTATATCTCCCACATGGAAAGTGCCAGGAGGGAGAAGTGGGGATTATGTTTAGACTTTCTCGGAACTGCTTCAAATCAACTAGATATCTTTGTGCTGTAAATCTCCCAACAGCCAAACGCAAAAGCAGCAAACATCTCGCTGTATGTCCCACATCCAAAGTGCCAAGAGAGAGCTTGCTCTCCCTGTCTTTGAGTACTGTTTTCACTGTCCCGGTTACCTCTTTGCTAACATTCTCTTCAGAGCCGCAGTGAAACCAGGAACCACGTGGAGAAAGCACCCACACTGAAAGTGCCTGGAGGGAACATTGGGGCTTCTTCTCAGTGTCTCTGACATAGGGTTTCACTGTCCCGGGAAAGTCTCTGCTAACACCCTGCAGAGCGCTGTGCCCAATATACAGAAACGTCTTGCGGTATCTCCTACAGGGAAAGTGCCAGGAGGGAATTGCGGAGCTTGTTCTCAGTGTCTCTGAGAATTGCTCTGATTATCTGTGTGACCTCTTTGCTAAGACTCTCCAGAGAGCCGTCCTCAAAACCAACACACATCTTGACATATCTCCCACATTGATCGCAGTGTCTCCAGAAACGGCATTCAAGGAGCCAGGAGGTTTTCTCCCTACACTGTCCATTGAGTTGTCCTCAAAACCAATATACATCCTGCTATATCTCCCACATGGAAAGTGCCAGGAGGGAATTGTGGAGCTTGTTCTCAGTGTCTCTGAGAATTGCTCTGATTATCTGTGTGACCTCTTTGCTAAGACTCTCCAGAGAGACGTCCTCAAAACAAACACACATCTTGACATATCTCCCACATTGATCGCAGTGTCTCCAGAAACGGCATTCAAGGAGCCAGGACCTTTTCTCCCTACACTGTCCATTGAGTTGTCCTCAAAACCAATATACATCCTGCTATATCTCCCACATGGAAAGTGCCAGGAGGGAGAAGTGGGGATTATGTTTAGACTTTCTCGGAACTGCTTCAAATCAACTAGATATCTTTGTGCTGTAAATCTCCCAACAGCCAAACGCAAAAGCAGCAAACATCTCGCTGTATGTCCCACATCCAAAGTGCCAAGAGAGAGCTTGCTCTCCCTGTCTTTGAGTACTGTTTTCACTGTCCCGGTTACCTCTTTGCTAACATTCTCTTCAGAGCTGCAGTGAAACCAGGAACCACGTGGAGAAAGCACCCACACTGAAAGTGCCTGGAGGGAACATTGGGGCTTCTTCTCAGTGTCTCTGACATAGGGTTTCACTGTCCCGGGAAAGTCTCTGCTAACACCGTGCAGAGCGCTGTGCCCAATATACAGAAACGTCTTGCGGTATCTCCTACAGGGAAAGTGCCAGGAGGGAATAGCGGAGCTTGTTCTCAGTGTCTCTGAGAATTGCTCTGATTATCTGTGTGACCTCTTTGCTAAGACTCTCCAGAGAGCCGTCCTCAAAACAAACACACATCTTGACATATCTCCCACATTGATCGCAGTGTCTCCAGAAACGGCATTCAAGGAGCCAGGACCTTTTCTCCCTACACTGTCCATTGAGTTGTCCTCAAAACCAATATACATCCTGCTATATCTCCCACATGGAAAGTGCCAGGAGGGAGAAGTGGGGATTATGTTTAGACTTTCTCGGAACTGCTTCAAATCAACTAGATATCTTTGTGCTGTAAATCTCCCAACAGCCAAACGCAAAAGCAGCAAACATCTCGCTGTATGTCCCACATCCAAAGTGCCAAGAGAGAGCTTGCTCTCCCTGTCTTTGAGTACTGTTTTCACTGTCCCGGTTACCTCTTTGCTAGCATTCTCTTCAGAGCCGCAGTGAAACCAGGAACCACGTGGAGAAGGCACCCACACTGAAAGTGCCTGGAGGGAACATTGGGGCTTCTTCTCAGTGTCTCTGACATAGGGTTTCACTGTCCCGGGAAAGTCTCTGCTAACACCGTGCAGAGCGCTGTGCCCAATATACAGAAACGTCTTGCGGTATCTCCTACAGGGAAAGTGCCAGGAGGGAATTGCGGAGCTTGTTCTCAGTGTCTCTGAGAATTGCTCTGATTATCTGTGTGACCTCTTTGCTAAGACTCTCCAGAGAGACGTCCTCAAAACAAACACACATCTTGACATATCTCCCACATTGATCGCAGTGTCTCCAGAAACGGCATTCAAGGAGCCAGGAGGTTTTCTCCCTACACTGTCCATTGAGTTGTCCTCAAAACCAATATACATCCTGCTATATCTCCCACATGGAAAGTGCCAGGAGGGAGAAGTGGGGATTATGTTTAGACTTTCTCGGAACTGCTTCAAATCAACTAGATATCTTTGTGCTGTAAATCTCCCAACAGCCAAACGCAAAAGCAGCAAAAATCTCGCTGTATGTCCCACATCCAAAGTGCCAAGAGAGAGCTTGCTCTCCCTGTCTTTGAGTACTGTTTTCACTGTCCCGGTTACCTCTTTGCTAACATTCTCTTCAGAGCTGCAGTGAAACCAGGAACCACGTGGAGAAAGCACCCACACTGAAAGTGCCTGGAGGGAACATTGGGGCTTCTTCTCAGTGTCTCTGACATAGGGTTTCACTGTCCCGGGAAAGTCTCTGCTAACACCGTGCAGAGCGCTGTGCCCAATATACAGAAACGTCTTGCGGTATCTCCTACAGGGAAAGTGCCAGGAGGGAATTGCGGAGCTTGTTCTCAGTGTCTCTGAGAATTGCTCTGATTATCTGTGTGACCTCTTTGCTAAGACTCTCCAGAGAGCCGTCCTCAAAACCAACACACATCTTGACATATCTCCCACATTGATCGCAGTGTCTCCAGAAACGGCATTCAAGGAGCCAGGAGGTTTTCTCCCTACACTGTCCATTGAGTTGTCCTCAAAACCAATATACATCCTGCTATATCTCCCACATGGAAAGTGCCAGGAGGGAATTGTGGAGCTTGTTCTCAGTGTCTCTGAGAATTGCTCTGATTATCTGTGTGACCTCTTTGCTAAGACTCTCCAGAGAGACGTCCTCAAAACAAACACACATCTTGACATATCTCCCACATTGATCGCAGTGTCTCCAGAAACGGCATTCAAGGAGCCAGGACCTTTTCTCCCTACACTGTCCATTGAGTTGTCCTCAAAACCAATATACATCCTGCTATATCTCCCACATGGAAAGTGCCAGGAGGGAGAAGTGGGGATTATGTTTAGACTTTCTCGGAACTGCTTCAAATCAACTAGATATCTTTGTGCTGTAAATCTCCCAACAGCCAAACGCAAAAGCAGCAAACATCTCGCTGTATGTCCCACATCCAAAGTGCCAAGAGAGAGCTTGCTCTCCCTGTCTTTGAGTACTGTTTTCACTGTCCCGGTTACCTCTTTGCTAGCATTCTCTTCAGAGCCGCAGTGAAACCAGGAACCACGTGGAGAAAGCACCCACACTGAAAGTGCCTGGAGGGAACATTGGGGCTTCTTCTCAGTGTCTCTGACATAGGGTTTCACTGTCCCGGGAAAGTCTCTGCTAACACCGTGCAGAGCGCTGTGCCCAATATACAGAAACGTCTTGCGGTATCTCCTACAGGGAAAGTGCCAGGAGGGAATAGCGGAGCTTGTTCTCAGTGTCTCTGAGAATTGCTCTGATTATCTGTGTGACCTCTTTGCTAAGACTCTCCAGAGAGCCGTCCTCAAAACAAACACACATCTTGACATATCTCCCACATTGATCGCAGTGTCTCCAGAAACGGCATTCAAGGAGCCAGGACCTTTTCTCCCTACACTGTCCATTGAGTTGTCCTCAAAACCAATATACATCCTGCTATATCTCCCACATGGAAAGTGCCAGGAGGGAGAAGTGGGGATTATGTTTAGACTTTCTCGGAACTGCTTCAAATCAACTAGATATCTTTGTGCTGTAAATCTCCCAACAGCCAAACGCAAAAGCAGCAAACATCTCGCTGTATGTCCCACATCCAAAGTGCCAAGAGAGAGCTTGCTCTCCCTGTCTTTGAGTACTGTTTTCACTTTCCCGGTTACCTCTTTGCTAACATTCTCTTCAGAGCCGCAGTGAAACCAGGAAACACGTGGAGAAAGCACCCACACTGAAAGTGCCTGGAGGGAACATTGGGGCTTCTTCTCAGTGTCTCTGACATAGGGTTTCACTGTCCCGGGAAAGTCTCTGCTAACACCGTGCAGAGCGCTGTGCCCAATATACAGAAACGTCTTGCGGTATCTCCTACAGGGAAAGTGCCAGGAGGGAATTGTGGAGCTTGTTCTCAGTGTCTCTGAGAATTGCTCTGATTATCTGTGTGACCTCTTTGCTAAGACTCTCCAGAGAGACGTCCTCAAAACCAACACACATCTTGACATATCTCCCACATTGATCGCAGTGTCTCCAGAAACGGCATTCAAGGAGCCAGGAGGTTTTCTCCCTACACTGTCCATTGAGTTGTCCTCAAAACCAATATACATCCTGCTATATCTCCCACATGGAAAGTGCCAGGAGGGAGAAGTGGGGATTATGTTTAGACTTTCTCGGAACTGCTTCAAATCAACTAGATATCTTTGTGCTGTAAATCTCCCAACAGCCAAACGCAAAAGCAGCAAACATCTCGCTGTATGTCCCACATCCAAAGTGCCAAGAGAGAGCTTGCTCTCCCTGTCTTTGAGTACTGTTTTCACTGTCCCGGTTACCTCTTTGCTAACATTCTCTTCAGAGCTGCAGTGAAACCAGGAACCACGTGGAGAAAGCACCCACACTGAAAGTGCCTGGAGGGAACATTGGGGCTTCTTCTCAGTGTCTCTGACATAGGGTTTCACTGTCCCGGGAAAGTCTCTGCTAACACCGTGCAGAGCGCTGTGCCCAATATACAGAAACGTCTTGCGGTATCTCCTACAGGGAAAGTGCCAGGAGGGAATTGCGGAGCTTGTTCTCAGTGCCTCTGAGAATTGCTCTGATTATCTGTGTGACCTCTTTGCTAAGACTCTCCAGAGAGCCGTCCTCAAAACCAACACACATCTTGACATATCTCCCACATTGATCGCAGTGTCTCCAGAAACGGCATTCAAGGAGCCAGGAGGTTTTCTCCCTACACTGTCCATTGAGTTGTCCTCAAAACCAATATACATCCTGCTATATCTCCCACATGGAAAGTGCCAGGAGGGAATTGTGGAGCTTGTTCTCAGTGTCTCTGAGAATTGCTCTGATTATCTGTGTGACCTCTTTGCTAAGACTCTCCAGAGAGACGTCCTCAAAACAAACACACATCTTGACATATCTCCCACATTGATCGCAGTGTCTCCAGAAACGGCATTCAAGGAGCCAGGAGGTTTTCTCCCTACACTGTCCATTGAGTTGTCCTCAAAACCAATATACATCCTGCTATATCTCCCACATGGAAAGTGCCAGGAGGGAGAAGTGGGGATTATGTTTAGACTTTCTCGGAACTGCTTCAAATCAACTAGATATCTTTGTGCTGTAAATCTCCCAACAGCCAAACGCAAAAGCAGCAAACATCTCGCTGTATGTCCCACATCCAAAGTGCCAAGAGAGAGCTTGCTCTCCCTGTCTTTGAGTACTGTTTTCACTGTCCCGGTTACCTCTTTGCTAACATTCTCTTCAGAGCCGCAGTGAAACCAGGAACCACGTGGAGAAAGCACCCACACTGAAAGTGCCTGGAGGGAACATTGGGGCTTCTTCTCAGTGTCTCTGACATAGGGTTTCACTGTGCCGGGAAAGTCTCTGCTAACACCCTGCAGAGCGCTGTGCCCAATATACAGAAACGTCTTGCGGTATCTCCTACAGGGAAAGTGCCAGGAGGGAATTGCGGAGCTTGTTCTCAGTGTCTCTGAGAATTGCTCTGATTATCTGTGTGACCTCTTTGCTAAGACTCTCCAGAGAGCCGTCCTCAAAACCAACACACATCTTGACATATCTCCCACATTGATCGCAGTGTCTCCAGAAACGGCATTCAAGGAGCCAGGAGGTTTTCTCCCTACACTGTCCATTGAGTTGTCCTCAAAACCAATATACATCCTGCTATATCTCCCACATGGAAAGTGCCAGGAGGGAATTGTGGAGCTTGTTCTCAGTGTCTCTGAGAATTGCTCTGATTATCTGTGTGACCTCTTTGCTAAGACTCTCCAGAGAGACGTCCTCAAAACAAACACACATCTTGACATATCTCCCACATTGATCGCAGTGTCTCCAGAAACGGCATTCAAGGAGCCAGGACCTTTTCTCCCTACACTGTCCATTGAGTTGTCCTCAAAACCAATATACATCCTGCTATATCTCCCACATGGAAAGTGCCAGGAGGGAGAAGTGGGGATTATGTTTAGACTTTCTCGGAACTGCTTCAAATCAACTAGATATCTTTGTGCTGTAAATCTCCCAACAGCCAAACGCAAAAGCAGCAAACATCTCGCTGTATGTCCCACATCCAAAGTGCCAAGAGAGAGCTTGCTCTCCCTGTCTTTGAGTACTGTTTTCACTGTCCCGGTTACCTCTTTGCTAACATTCTCTTCAGAGCCGCAGTGAAACCAGGAACCACGTGGAGAAAGCACCCACACTGAAAGTGCCTGGAGGGAACATTGGGGCTTCTTCTCAGTGTCTCTGACATAGGGTTTCACTGTCCCGGGAAAGTCTCTGCTAACACCGTGCAGAGCGCTGTGCCCAATATACAGAAACGTCTTGCGGTATCTCCTACAGGGAAAGTGCCAGGAGGGAATAGCGGAGCTTGTTCTCAGTGTCTCTGAGAATTGCTCTGATTATCTGTGTGACCTCTTTGCTAAGACTCTCCAGAGAGCCGTCCTCAAAACAAACACACATCTTGACATATCTCCCACATTGATCGCAGTGTCTCCAGAAACGGCATTCAAGGAGCCAGGACCTTTTCTCCCTACACTGTCCATTGAGTTGTCCTCAAAACCAATATACATCCTGCTATATCTCCCACATGGAAAGTGCCAGGAGGGAGAAGTGGGGATTATGTTTAGACTTTCTCGGAACTGCTTCAAATCAACTAGATATCTTTGTGCTGTAAATCTCCCAACAGCCAAACGCAAAAGCAGCAAACATCTCGCTGTATGTCCCACATCCAAAGTGCCAAGAGAGAGCTTGCTCTCCCTGTCTTTGAGTACTGTTTTCACTTTCCCGGTTACCTCTTTGCTAACATTCTCTTCAGAGCCGCAGTGAAACCAGGAACCACGTGGAGAAAGCACCCACACTGAAAGTGCCTGGAGGGAACATTGGGGCTTCTTCTCAGTGTCTCTGACATAGGGTTTCACTGTCCCGGGAAAGTCTCTGCTAACACCGTGCAGAGCGCTGTGCCCAATATACAGAAACGTCTTGCGGTATCTCCTACAGGGAAAGTGCCAGGAGGGAATAGCGGAGCTTGTTCTCAGTGTCTCTGAGAATTGCTCTGATTATCTGTGTGACCTCTTTGCTAAGACTCTCCAGAGAGATGTCCTCAAAACAAACACACATCTTGACATATCTCCCACATTGATCGCAGTGTCTCCAGAAACGGCATTCAAGGAGCCAGGACCTTTTCTCCCTACACTGTCCATTGAGTTGTCCTCAAAACCAATATACATCCTGCTATATCTCCCACATGGAAAGTGCCAGGAGGGAGAAGTGGGGATTATGTTTAGACTTTCTCGGAACTGCTTCAAATCAACTAGATATCTTTGTGCTGTAAATCTCCCAACAGCCAAACGCAAAAGCAGCAAACATCTCGCTGTATGTCCCACATCCAAAGTGCCAAGAGAGAGCTTGCTCTCCCTGTCTTTGAGTACTGTTTTCACTTTCCCGGTTACCTCTTTGCTAACATTCTCTTCAGAGCCGCAGTGAAACCAGGAACCACGTGGAGAAAGCACCCACACTGAAAGTGCCTGGAGGGAACATTGGGGCTTCTTCTCAGTGTCTCTGACATAGGGTTTCACTGTCCCGGGAAAGTCTCTGCTAACACCGTGCAGAGCGCTGTGCCCAATATACAGAAACGTCTTGCGGTATCTCCTACAGGGAAAGTGCCAGGAGGGAATAGCGGAGCTTGTTCTCAGTGTCTCTGAGAATTGCTCTGATTATCTGTGTGACCTCTTTGCTAAGACTCTCCAGAGAGCCGTCCTCAAAACCAACACACATCTTGACATATCTCCCACATTGATCGCAGTGTCTCCAGAAACGGCATTCAAGGAGCCAGGAGGTTTTCTCCCTACACTGTCCATTGAGTTGTCCTCAAAACCAATATACATCCTGCTATATCTCCCACATGGAAAGTGCCAGGAGGGAGAAGTGGGGATTATGTTTAGACTTTCTCGGAACTGCTTCAAATCAACTAGATATCTTTGTGCTGTAAATCTCCCAACAGCCAAACGCAAAAGCAGCAAACATCTCGCTGTATGTCCCACATCCAAAGTGCCAAGAGAGAGCTTGCTCTCCCTGTCTTTGAGTACTGTTTTCACTGTCCCGGTTACCTCTTTGCTAGCATTCTCTTCAGAGCCGCAGTGAAACCAGGAACCACGTGGAGAAGGCACCCACACTGAAAGTGCCTGGAGGGAACATTGGGGCTTCTTCTCAGTGTCTCTGACATAGGGTTTCACTGTCCCGGGAAAGTCTCTGCTAACACCGTGCAGAGCGCTGTGCCCAATATACAGAAACGTCTTGCGGTATCTCCTACAGGGAAAGTGCCAGGAGGGAATTGCGGAGCTTGTTCTCAGTGTCTCTGAGAATTGCTCTGATTATCTGTGTGACCTCTTTGCTAAGACTCTCCAGAGAGCCGTCCTCAAAACAAACACACATCTTGACATATCTCCCACATTGATCGCAGTGTCTCCAGAAACGGCATTCAAGGAGCCAGGAGGTTTTCTCCCTACACTGTCCATTGAGTTGTCCTCAAAACCAATATACATCCTGCTATATCTCCCACATGGAAAGTGCCAGGAGGGAGAAGTGGGGATTATGTTTAGACTTTCTCGGAACTGCTTCAAATCAACTAGATATCTTTGTGCTGTAAATCTCCCAACAGCCAAACGCAAAAGCAGCAAACATCTCGCTGTATGTCCCACATCCAAAGTGCCAAGAGAGAGCTTGCTCTCCCTGTCTTTGAGTACTGTTTTCACTGTCCCGGTTACCTCTTTGCTAACATTCTCTTCAGAGCTGCAGTGAAACCAGGAACCACGTGGAGAAAGCACCCACACTGAAAGTGCCTGGAGGGAACATTGGGGCTTCTTCTCAGTGTCTCTGACATAGGGTTTCACTGTCCCGGGAAAGTCTCTGCTAACACCGTGCAGAGCGCTGTGCCCAATATACAGAAACGTCTTGCGGTATCTCCTACAGGGAAAGTGCCAGGAGGGAATTGCGGAGCTTGTTCTCAGTGTCTCTGAGAATTGCTCTGATTATCTGTGTGACCTCTTTGCTAAGACTCTCCAGAGAGCCGTCCTCAAAACCAACACACATCTTGACATATCTCCCACATTGATCGCAGTGTCTCCAGAAACGGCATTCAAGGAGCCAGGAGGTTTTCTCCCTACACTGTCCATTGAGTTGTCCTCAAAACCAATATACATCCTGCTATATCTCCCACATGGAAAGTGCCAGGAGGGAATTGTGGAGCTTGTTCTCAGTGTCTCTGAGAATTGCTCTGATTATCTGTGTGACCTCTTTGCTAAGACTCTCCAGAGAGACGTCCTCAAAACAAACACACATCTTGACATATCTCCCACATTGATCGCAGTGTCTCCAGAAACGGCATTCAAGGAGCCAGGACCTTTTCTCCCTACACTGTCCATTGAGTTGTCCTCAAAACCAATATACATCCTGCTATATCTCCCACATGGAAAGTGCCAGGAGGGAGAAGTGGGGATTATGTTTAGACTTTCTCGGAACTGCTTCAAATCAACTAGATATCTTTGTGCTGTAAATCTCCCAACAGCCAAACGCAAAAGCAGCAAACATCTCGCTGTATGTCCCACATCCAAAGTGCCAAGAGAGAGCTTGCTCTCCCTGTCTTTGAGTACTGTTTTCACTGTCCCGGTTACCTCTTTGCTAGCATTCTCTTCAGAGCCGCAGTGAAACCAGGAACCACGTGGAGAAAGCACCCACACTGAAAGTGCCTGGAGGGAACATTGGGGCTTCTTCTCAGTGTCTCTGACATAGGGTTTCACTGTCCCGGGAAAGTCTCTGCTAACACCGTGCAGAGCGCTGTGCCCAATATACAGAAACGTCTTGCGGTATCTCCTACAGGGAAAGTGCCAGGAGGGAATAGCGGAGCTTGTTCTCAGTGTCTCTGAGAATTGCTCTGATTATCTGTGTGACCTCTTTGCTAAGACTCTCCAGAGAGCCGTCCTCAAAACAAACACACATCTTGACATATCTCCCACATTGATCGCAGTGTCTCCAGAAACGGCATTCAAGGAGCCAGGACCTTTTCTCCCTACACTGTCCATTGAGTTGTCCTCAAAACCAATATACATCCTGCTATATCTCCCACATGGAAAGTGCCAGGAGGGAGAAGTGGGGATTATGTTTAGACTTTCTCGGAACTGCTTCAAATCAACTAGATATCTTTGTGCTGTAAATCTCCCAACAGCCAAACGCAAAAGCAGCAAACATCTCGCTGTATGTCCCACATCCAAAGTGCCAAGAGAGAGCTTGCTCTCCCTGTCTTTGAGTACTGTTTTCACTTTCCCGGTTACCTCTTTGCTAACATTCTCTTCAGAGCCGCAGTGAAACCAGGAACCACGTGGAGAAAGCACCCACACTGAAAGTGCCTGGAGGGAACATTGGGGCTTCTTCTCAGTGTCTCTGACATAGGGTTTCACTGTCCCGGGAAAGTCTCTGCTAACACCGTGCAGAGCGCTGTGCCCAATATACAGAAACGTCTTGCGGTATCTCCTACAGGGAAAGTGCCAGGAGGGAATTGTGGAGCTTGTTCTCAGTGTCTCTGAGAATTGCTCTGATTATCTGTGTGACCTCTTTGCTAAGACTCTCCAGAGAGCCGTCCTCAAAACAAACACACATCTTGACATATCTCCCACATTGATCGCAGTGTCTCCAGAAACGGCATTCAAGGAGCCAGGAGGTTTTCTCCCTACACTGTCCATTGAGTTGTCCTCAAAACCAATATACATCCTGCTATATCTCCCACATGGAAAGTGCCAGGAGGGAGAAGTGGGGATTATGTTTAGACTTTCTCGGAACTGCTTCAAATCAACTAGATATCTTTGTGCTGTAAATCTCCCAACAGCCAAACGCAAAAGCAGCAAACATCTCGCTGTATGTCCCACATCCAAAGTGCCAAGAGAGAGCTTGCTCTCCCTGTCTTTGAGTACTGTTTTCACTGTCCCGGTTACCTCTTTGCTAACATTCTCTTCAGAGCTGCAGTGAAACCAGGAACCACGTGGAGAAAGCACCCACACTGAAAGTGCCTGGAGGGAACATTGGGGCTTCTTCTCAGTGTCTCTGACATAGGGTTTCACTGTCCCGGGAAAGTCTCTGCTAACACCGTGCAGAGCGCTGTGCCCAATATACAGAAACGTCTTGCGGTATCTCCTACAGGGAAAGTGCCAGGAGGGAATTGCGGAGCTTGTTCTCAGTGTCTCTGAGAATTGCTCTGATTATCTGTGTGACCTCTTTGCTAAGACTCTCCAGAGAGCCGTCCTCAAAACCAACACACATCTTGACATATCTCCCACATTGATCGCAGTGTCTCCAGAAACGGCATTCAAGGAGCCAGGAGGTTTTCTCCCTACACTGTCCATTGAGTTGTCCTCAAAACCAATATACATCCTGCTATATCTCCCACATGGAAAGTGCCAGGAGGGAATTGTGGAGCTTGTTCTCAGTGTCTCTGAGAATTGCTCTGATTATCTGTGTGACCTCTTTGCTAAGACTCTCCAGAGAGACGTCCTCAAAACAAACACACATCTTGACATATCTCCCACATTGATCGCAGTGTCTCCAGAAACGGCATTCAAGGAGCCAGGACCTTTTCTCCCTACACTGTCCATTGAGTTGTCCTCAAAACCAATATACATCCTGCTATATCTCCCACATGGAAAGTGCCAGGAGGGAGAAGTGGGGATTATGTTTAGACTTTCTCGGAACTGCTTCAAATCAACTAGATATCTTTGTGCTGTAAATCTCCCAACAGCCAAACGCAAAAGCAGCAAACATCTCGCTGTATGTCCCACATCCAAAGTGCCAAGAGAGAGCTTGCTCTCCCTGTCTTTGAGTACTGTTTTCACTGTCCCGGTTACCTCTTTGCTAGCATTCTCTTCAGAGCCGCAGTGAAACCAGGAACCACGTGGAGAAAGCACCCACACTGAAAGTGCCTGGAGGGAACATTGGGGCTTCTTCTCAGTGTCTCTGACATAGGGTTTCACTGTCCCGGGAAAGTCTCTGCTAACACCGTGCAGAGCGCTGTGCCCAATATACAGAAACGTCTTGCGGTATCTCCTACAGGGAAAGTGCCAGGAGGGAATAGCGGAGCTTGTTCTCAGTGTCTCTGAGAATTGCTCTGATTATCTGTGTGACCTCTTTGCTAAGACTCTCCAGAGAGCCGTCCTCAAAACAAACACACATCTTGACATATCTCCCACATTGATCGCAGTGTCTCCAGAAACGGCATTCAAGGAGCCAGGACCTTTTCTCCCTACACTGTCCATTGAGTTGTCCTCAAAACCAATATACATCCTGCTATATCTCCCACATGGAAAGTGCCAGGAGGGAGAAGTGGGGATTATGTTTAGACTTTCTCGGAACTGCTTCAAATCAACTAGATATCTTTGTGCTGTAAATCTCCCAACAGCCAAACGCAAAAGCAGCAAACATCTCGCTGTATGTCCCACATCCAAAGTGCCAAGAGAGAGCTTGCTCTCCCTGTCTTTGAGTACTGTTTTCACTTTCCCGGTTACCTCTTTGCTAACATTCTCTTCAGAGCCGCAGTGAAACCAGGAACCACGTGGAGAAAGCACCCACACTGAAAGTGCCTGGAGGGAACATTGGGGCTTCTTCTCAGTGTCTCTGACATAGGGTTTCACTGTCCCGGGAAAGTCTCTGCTAACACCGTGCAGAGCGCTGTGCCCAATATACAGAAACGTCTTGCGGTATCTCCTACAGGGAAAGTGCCAGGAGGGAATTGTGGAGCTTGTTCTCAGTGTCTCTGAGAATTGCTCTGATTATCTGTGTGACCTCTTTGCTAAGACTCTCCAGAGAGCCGTCCTCAAAACCAACACACATCTTGACATATCTCCCACATTGATCGCAGTGTCTCCAGAAACGGCATTCAAGGAGCCAGGAGGTTTTCTCCCTACACTGTCCATTGAGTTGTCCTCAAAACCAATATACATCCTGCTATATCTCCCACATGGAAAGTGCCAGGAGGGAGAAGTGGGGATTATGTTTAGACTTTCTCGGAACTGCTTCAAATCAACTAGATATCTTTGTGCTGTAAATCTCCCAACAGCCAAACGCAAAAGCAGCAAACATCTCGCTGTATGTCCCACATCCAAAGTGCCAAGAGAGAGCTTGCTCTCCCTGTCTTTGAGTACTGTTTTCACTGTCCCGGTTACCTCTTTGCTAACATTCTCTTCAGAGCTGCAGTGAAACCAGGAACCACGTGGAGAAAGCACCCACACTGAAAGTGCCTGGAGGGAACATTGGGGCTTCTTCTCAGTGTCTCTGACATAGGGTTTCACTGTCCCGGGAAAGTCTCTGCTAACACCGTGCAGAGCGCTGTGCCCAATATACAGAAACGTCTTGCGGTATCTCCTACAGGGAAAGTGCCAGGAGGGAATTGCGGAGCTTGTTCTCAGTGCCTCTGAGAATTGCTCTGATTATCTGTGTGACCTCTTTGCTAAGACTCTCCAGAGAGCCGTCCTCAAAACCAACACACATCTTGACATATCTCCCACATTGATCGCAGTGTCTCCAGAAACGGCATTCAAGGAGCCAGGAGGTTTTCTCCCTACACTGTCCATTGAGTTGTCCTCAAAACCAATATACATCCTGCTATATCTCCCACATGGAAAGTGCCAGGAGGGAATTGTGGAGCTTGTTCTCAGTGTCTCTGAGAATTGCTCTGATTATCTGTGTGACCTCTTTGCTAAGACTCTCCAGAGAGACGTCCTCAAAACAAACACACATCTTGACATATCTCCCACATTGATCGCAGTGTCTCCAGAAACGGCATTCAAGGAGCCAGGAGGTTTTCTCCCTACACTGTCCATTGAGTTGTCCTCAAAACCAATATACATCCTGCTATATCTCCCACATGGAAAGTGCCAGGAGGGAGAAGTGGGGATTATGTTTAGACTTTCTCGGAACTGCTTCAAATCAACTAGATATCTTTGTGCTGTAAATCTCCCAACAGCCAAACGCAAAAGCAGCAAACATCTCGCTGTATGTCCCACATCCAAAGTGCCAAGAGAGAGCTTGCTCTCCCTGTCTTTGAGTACTGTTTTCACTGTCCCGGTTACCTCTTTGCTAACATTCTCTTCAGAGCCGCAGTGAAACCAGGAACCACGTGGAGAAAGCACCCACACTGAAAGTGCCTGGAGGGAACATTGGGGCTTCTTCTCAGTGTCTCTGACATAGGGTTTCACTGTGCCGGGAAAGTCTCTGCTAACACCCTGCAGAGCGCTGTGCCCAATATACAGAAACGTCTTGCGGTATCTCCTACAGGGAAAGTGCCAGGAGGGAATTGCGGAGCTTGTTCTCAGTGTCTCTGAGAATTGCTCTGATTATCTGTGTGACCTCTTTGCTAAGACTCTCCAGAGAGCCGTCCTCAAAACCAACACACATCTTGACATATCTCCCACATTGATCGCAGTGTCTCCAGAAACGGCATTCAAGGAGCCAGGAGGTTTTCTCCCTACACTGTCCATTGAGTTGTCCTCAAAACCAATATACATCCTGCTATATCTCCCACATGGAAAGTGCCAGGAGGGAATTGTGGAGCTTGTTCTCAGTGTCTCTGAGAATTGCTCTGATTATCTGTGTGACCTCTTTGCTAAGACTCTCCAGAGAGACGTCCTCAAAACAAACACACATCTTGACATATCTCCCACATTGATCGCAGTGTCTCCAGAAACGGCATTCAAGGAGCCAGGACCTTTTCTCCCTACACTGTCCATTGAGTTGTCCTCAAAACCAATATACATCCTGCTATATCTCCCACATGGAAAGTGCCAGGAGGGAGAAGTGGGGATTATGTTTAGACTTTCTCGGAACTGCTTCAAATCAACTAGATATCTTTGTGCTGTAAATCTCCCAACAGCCAAACGCAAAAGCAGCAAACATCTCGCTGTATGTCCCACATCCAAAGTGCCAAGAGAGAGCTTGCTCTCCCTGTCTTTGAGTACTGTTTTCACTGTCCCGGTTACCTCTTTGCTAGCATTCTCTTCAGAGCCGCAGTGAAACCAGGAACCACGTGGAGAAGGCACCCACACTGAAAGTGCCTGGAGGGAACATTGGGGCTTCTTCTCAGTGTCTCTGACATAGGGTTTCACTGTCCCGGGAAAGTCTCTGCTAACACCGTGCAGAGCGCTGTGCCCAATATACAGAAACGTCTTGCGGTATCTCCTACAGGGAAAGTGCCAGGAGGGAATAGCGGAGCTTGTTCTCAGTGTCTCTGAGAATTGCTCTGATTATCTGTGTGACCTCTTTGCTAAGACTCTCCAGAGAGACGTCCTCAAAACCAACACACATCTTGACATATCTCCCACATTGATCGCAGTGTCTCCAGAAACGGCATTCAAGGAGCCAGGAGGTTTTCTCCCTACACTGTCCATTGAGTTGTCCTCAAAACCAATATACATCCTGCTATATCTCCCACATGGAAAGTGCCAGGAGGGAGAAGTGGGGATTATGTTTAGACTTTCTCGGAACTGCTTCAAATCAACTAGATATCTTTGTGCTGTAAATCTCCCAACAGCCAAACGCAAAAGCAGCAAACATCTCGCTGTATGTCCCACATCCAAAGTGCCAAGAGAGAGCTTGCTCTCCCTGTCTTTGAGTACTGTTTTCACTGTCCCGGTTACCTCTTTGCTAGCATTCTCTTCAGAGCCGCAGTGAAACCAGGAACCACGTGGAGAAGGCACCCACACTGAAAGTGCCTGGAGGGAACATTGGGGCTTCTTCTCAGTGTCTCTGACATAGGGTTTCACTGTCCCGGGAAAGTCTCTGCTAACACCGTGCAGAGCGCTGTGCCCAATATACAGAAACGTCTTGCGGTATCTCCTACAGGGAAAGTGCCAGGAGGGAATTGCGGAGCTTGTTCTCAGTGTCTCTGAGAATTGCTCTGATTATCTGTGTGACCTCTTTGCTAAGACTCTCCAGAGAGCCGTCCTCAAAACAAACACACATCTTGACATATCTCCCACATTGATCGCAGTGTCTCCAGAAACGGCATTCAAGGAGCCAGGAGGTTTTCTCCCTACACTGTCCATTGAGTTGTCCTCAAAACCAATATACATCCTGCTATATCTCCCACATGGAAAGTGCCAGGAGGGAGAAGTGGGGATTATGTTTAGACTTTCTCGGAACTGCTTCAAATCAACTAGATATCTTTGTGCTGTAAATCTCCCAACAGCCAAACGCAAAAGCAGCAAACATCTCGCTGTATGTCCCACATCCAAAGTGCCAAGAGAGAGCTTGCTCTCCCTGTCTTTGAGTACTGTTTTCACTGTCCCGGTTACCTCTTTGCTAACATTCTCTTCAGAGCTGCAGTGAAACCAGGAACCACGTGGAGAAAGCACCCACACTGAAAGTGCCTGGAGGGAACATTGGGGCTTCTTCTCAGTGTCTCTGACATAGGGTTTCACTGTCCCGGGAAAGTCTCTGCTAACACCGTGCAGAGCGCTGTGCCCAATATACAGAAACGTCTTGCGGTATCTCCTACAGGGAAAGTGCCAGGAGGGAATTGCGGAGCTTGTTCTCAGTGTCTCTGAGAATTGCTCTGATTATCTGTGTGACCTCTTTGCTAAGACTCTCCAGAGAGCCGTCCTCAAAACAAACACACATCTTGACATATCTCCCACATTGATCGCAGTGTCTCCAGAAACGGCATTCAAGGAGCCAGGAGGTTTTCTCCCTACACTGTCCATTGAGTTGTCCTCAAAACCAATATACATCCTGCTATATCTCCCACATGGAAAGTGCCAGGAGGGAGAAGTGGGGATTATGTTTAGACTTTCTCGGAACTGCTTCAAATCAACTAGATATCTTTGTGCTGTAAATCTCCCAACAGCCAAACGCAAAAGCAGCAAACATCTCGCTGTATGTCCCACATCCAAAGTGCCAAGAGAGAGCTTGCTCTCCCTGTCTTTGAGTACTGTTTTCACTGTCCCGGTTACCTCTTTGCTAACATTCTCTTCAGAGCCGCAGTGAAACCAGGAACCACGTGGAGAAAGCACCCACACTGAAAGTGCCTGGAGGGAACATTGGGGCTTCTTCTCAGTGTCTCTGACATAGGGTTTCACTGTCCCGGGAAAGTCTCTGCTAACACCGTGCAGAGCGCTGTGCCCAATATACAGAAACGTCTTGCGGTATCTCCTACAGGGAAAGTGCCAGGAGGGAATTGCGGAGCTTGTTCTCAGTGTCTCTGAGAATTGCTCTGATTATCTGTGTGACCTCTTTGCTAAGACTCTCCAGAGAGACGTCCTCAAAACAAACACACATCTTGACATATCTCCCACATTGATCGCAGTGTCTCCAGAAACGGCATTCAAGGAGCCAGGAGGTTTTCTCCCTACACTGTCCATTGAGTTGTCCTCAAAACCAATATACATCCTGCTATATCTCCCACATGGAAAGTGCCAGGAGGGAGAAGTGGGGATTATGTTTAGACTTTCTCGGAACTGCTTCAAATCAACTAGATATCTTTGTGCTGTAAATCTCCCAACAGCCAAACGCAAAAGCAGCAAACATCTCGCTGTATGTCCCACATCCAAAGTGCCAAGAGAGAGCTTGCTCTCCCTGTCTTTGAGTACTGTTTTCACTGTCCCGGTTACCTCTTTGCTAACATTCTCTTCAGAGCCGCAGTGAAACCAGGAACCACGTGGAGAAAGCACCCACACTGAAAGTGCCTGGAGGGAACATTGGGGCTTCTTCTCAGTGTCTCTGACATAGGGTTTCACTGTGCCGGGAAAGTCTCTGCTAACACCCTGCAGAGCGCTGTGCCCAATATACAGAAACGTCTTGCGGTATCTCCTACAGGGAAAGTGCCAGGAGGGAATTGCGGAGCTTGTTCTCAGTGTCTCTGAGAATTGCTCTGATTATCTGTGTGACCTCTTTGCTAAGACTCTCCAGAGAGCCGTCCTCAAAACCAACACACATCTTGACATATCTCCCACATTGATCGCAGTGTCTCCAGAAACGGCATTCAAGGAGCCAGGAGGTTTTCTCCCTACACTGTCCATTGAGTTGTCCTCAAAACCAATATACATCCTGCTATATCTCCCACATGGAAAGTGCCAGGAGGGAATTGTGGAGCTTGTTCTCAGTGTCTCTGAGAATTGCTCTGATTATCTGTGTGACCTCTTTGCTAAGACTCTCCAGAGAGACGTCCTCAAAACAAACACACATCTTGACATATCTCCCACATTGATCGCAGTGTCTCCAGAAACGGCATTCAAGGAGCCAGGACCTTTTCTCCCTACACTGTCCATTGAGTTGTCCTCAAAACCAATATACATCCTGCTATATCTCCCACATGGAAAGTGCCAGGAGGGAGAAGTGGGGATTATGTTTAGACTTTCTCGGAACTGCTTCAAATCAACTAGATATCTTTGTGCTGTAAATCTCCCAACAGCCAAACGCAAAAGCAGCAAACATCTCGCTGTATGTCCCACATCCAAAGTGCCAAGAGAGAGCTTGCTCTCCCTGTCTTTGAGTACTGTTTTCACTGTCCCGGTTACCTCTTTGCTAGCATTCTCTTCAGAGCCGCAGTGAAACCAGGAACCACGTGGAGAAGGCACCCACACTGAAAGTGCCTGGAGGGAACATTGGGGCTTCTTCTCAGTGTCTCTGACATAGGGTTTCACTGTCCCGGGAAAGTCTCTGCTAACACCGTGCAGAGCGCTGTGCCCAATATAGAGAAACGTCTTGCGGTATCTCCTACAGGGAAAGTGCCAGGAGGGAATAGCGGAGCTTGTTCTCAGTGTCTCTGAGAATTGCTCTGATTATCTGTGTGACCTCTTTGCTAAGACTCTCCAGAGAGACGTCCTCAAAACCAACACACATCTTGACATATCTCCCACATTGATCGCAGTGTCTCCAGAAACGGCATTCAAGGAGCCAGGAGGTTTTCTCCCTACACTGTCCATTGAGTTGTCCTCAAAACCAATATACATCCTGCTATATCTCCCACATGGAAAGTGCCAGGAGGGAGAAGTGGGGATTATGTTTAGACTTTCTCGGAACTGCTTCAAATCAACTAGATATCTTTGTGCTGTAAATCTCCCAACAGCCAAACGCAAAAGCAGCAAACATCTCGCTGTATGTCCCACATCCAAAGTGCCAAGAGAGAGCTTGCTCTCCCTGTCTTTGAGTACTGTTTTCACTGTCCCGGTTACCTCTTTGCTAGCATTCTCTTCAGAGCCGCAGTGAAACCAGGAACCACGTGGAGAAGGCACCCACACTGAAAGTGCCTGGAGGGAACATTGGGGCTTCTTCTCAGTGTCTCTGACATAGGGTTTCACTGTCCCGGGAAAGTCTCTGCTAACACCGTGCAGAGCGCTGTGCCCAATATACAGAAACGTCTTGCGGTATCTCCTACAGGGAAAGTGCCAGGAGGGAATTGCGGAGCTTGTTCTCAGTGTCTCTGAGAATTGCTCTGATTATCTGTGTGACCTCTTTGCTAAGACTCTCCAGAGAGCCGTCCTCAAAACAAACACACATCTTGACATATCTCCCACATTGATCGCAGTGTCTCCAGAAACGGCATTCAAGGAGCCAGGAGGTTTTCTCCCTACACTGTCCATTGAGTTGTCCTCAAAACCAATATACATCCTGCTATATCTCCCACATGGAAAGTGCCAGGAGGGAGAAGTGGGGATTATGTTTAGACTTTCTCGGAACTGCTTCAAATCAACTAGATATCTTTGTGCTGTAAATCTCCCAACAGCCAAACGCAAAAGCAGCAAACATCTCGCTGTATGTCCCACATCCAAAGTGCCAAGAGAGAGCTTGCTCTCCCTGTCTTTGAGTACTGTTTTCACTGTCCCGGTTACCTCTTTGCTAACATTCTCTTCAGAGCTGCAGTGAAACCAGGAACCACGTGGAGAAAGCACCCACACTGAAAGTGCCTGGAGGGAACATTGGGGCTTCTTCTCAGTGTCTCTGACATAGGGTTTCACTGTCCCGGGAAAGTCTCTGCTAACACCGTGCAGAGCGCTGTGCCCAATATACAGAAACGTCTTGCGGTATCTCCTACAGGGAAAGTGCCAGGAGGGAATTGCGGAGCTTGTTCTCAGTGTCTCTGAGAATTGCTCTGATTATCTGTGTGACCTCTTTGCTAAGACTCTCCAGAGAGCCGTCCTCAAAACAAACACACATCTTGACATATCTCCCACATTGATCGCAGTGTCTCCAGAAACGGCATTCAAGGAGCCAGGAGGTTTTCTCCCTACACTGTCCATTGAGTTGTCCTCAAAACCAATATACATCCTGCTATATCTCCCACATGGAAAGTGCCAGGAGGGAGAAGTGGGGATTATGTTTAGACTTTCTCGGAACTGCTTCAAATCAACTAGATATCTTTGTGCTGTAAATCTCCCAACAGCCAAACGCAAAAGCAGCAAACATCTCGCTGTATGTCCCACATCCAAAGTGCCAAGAGAGAGCTTGCTCTCCCTGTCTTTGAGTACTGTTTTCACTGTCCCGGTTACCTCTTTGCTAACATTCTCTTCAGAGCCGCAGTGAAACCAGGAACCACGTGGAGAAAGCACCCACACTGAAAGTGCCTGGAGGGAACATTGGGGCTTCTTCTCAGTGTCTCTGACATAGGGTTTCACTGTCCCGGGAAAGTCTCTGCTAACACCGTGCAGAGCGCTGTGCCCAATATACAGAAACGTCTTGCGGTATCTCCTACAGGGAAAGTGCCAGGAGGGAATTGCGGAGCTTGTTCTCAGTGTCTCTGAGAATTGCTCTGATTATCTGTGTGACCTCTTTGCTAAGACTCTCCAGAGAGACGTCCTCAAAACAAACACACATCTTGACATATCTCCCACATTGATCGCAGTGTCTCCAGAAACGGCATTCAAGGAGCCAGGAGGTTTTCTCCCTACACTGTCCATTGAGTTGTCCTCAAAACCAATATACATCCTGCTATATCTCCCACATGGAAAGTGCCAGGAGGGAGAAGTGGGGATTATGTTTAGACTTTCTCGGAACTGCTTCAAATCAACTAGATATCTTTGTGCTGTAAATCTCCCAACAGCCAAACGCAAAAGCAGCAAACATCTCGCTGTATGTCCCACATCCAAAGTGCCAAGAGAGAGCTTGCTCTCCCTGTCTTTGAGTACTGTTTTCACTGTCCCGGTTACCTCTTTGCTAGCATTCTCTTCAGAGCCGCAGTGAAACCAGGAACCACGTGGAGAAAGCACCCACACTGAAAGTGCCTGGAGGGAACATTGGGGCTTCTTCTCAGTGTCTCTGACATAGGGTTTCACTGTCCCGGGAAAGTCTCTGCTAACACCCTGCAGAGCGCTGTGCCCAATATACAGAAACGTCTTGCGGTATCTCCTACAGGGAAAGTGCCAGGAGGGAATTGCGGAGCTTGTTCTCAGTGTCTCTGAGAATTGCTCTGATTATCCCTGTGACCTCTTTGCTAAGACTCTCCAGAGAGACGTCCTCAAAACAAACACACATCTTGACATATCTCCCACATTGATCGCAGTGTCTCCAGAAACGGCATTCAAGGAGCCAGGAGGTTTTCTCCCTACACTGTCCATTGAGTTGTCCTCAAAACCAATCTACATCCTGCTATATCTCCCACATGGAAAGTGCCAGGAGGGAGAAGTGGGGATTATGTTTAGACTTTCTCGGAACTGCTTCAAATCAACTAGATATCTTTGTGCTGTAAATCTCCCAACAGCCAAACGCAAAAGCAGCAAACATCTCGCTGTATGTCCCACATCCAAAGTGCCAAGAGAGAGCTTGCTCTCCCTGTCTTTGAGTACTGTTTTCACTGTCCCGGTTACCTCTTTGCTAGCATTCTCTTCAGAGCCGCAGTGAAACCAGGAACCACGTGGAGAAGGCACCCACACTGAAAGTGCCTGGAGGGAACATTGGGGCTTCTTCTCAGTGTCTCTGACATAGGGTTTCACTGTCCCGGGAAAGTCTCTGCTAACACCGTGCAGAGCGCTGTGCCCAATATACAGAAACGTCTTGCGGTATCTCCTACAGGGAAAGTGCCAGGAGGGAATTGCGGAGCTTGTTCTCAGTGTCTCTGAGAATTGCTCTGATTATCTGTGTGACCTCTTTGCTAAGACTCTCCAGAGAGCCGTCCTCAAAACAAACACACATCTTGACATATCTCCCACATTGATCGCAGTGTCTCCAGAAACGGCATTCAAGGAGCCAGGAGGTTTTCTCCCTACACTGTCCATTGAGTTGTCCTCAAAACCAATATACATCCTGCTATATCTCCCACATGGAAAGTGCCAGGAGGGAATTGTGGAGCTTGTTCTCAGTGTCTCTGAGAATTGCTCTGATTATCTGTGTGACCTCTTTGCTAAGACTCTCCAGAGAGACGTCCTCAAAACCAACACACATCTTGACATATCTCCCACATTGATCGCAGTGTCTCCAGAAACGGCATTCAAGGAGCCAGGAGGTTTTCTCCCTACACTGTCCATTGAGTTGTCCTCAAAACCAATATACATCCTGCTATATCTCCCACATGGAAAGTGCCAGGAGGGAGAAGTGGGGATTATGTTTAGACTTTCTCGGAACTGCTTCAAATCAACTAGATATCTTTGTGCTGTAAATCTCCCAACAGCCAAACGCAAAAGCAGCAAACATCTCGCTGTATGTCCCACATCCAAAGTGCCAAGAGAGAGCTTGCTCTCCCTGTCTTTGAGTACTGTTTTCACTGTCCCGGTTACCTCTTTGCTAGCATTCTCTTCAGAGCCGCAGTGAAACCAGGAACCACGTGGAGAAGGCACCCACACTGAAAGTGCCTGGAGGGAACATTGGGGCTTCTTCTCAGTGTCTCTGACATAGGGTTTCACTGTCCCGGGAAAGTCTCTGCTAACACCGTGCAGAGCGCTGTGCCCAATATACAGAAACGTCTTGCGGTATCTCCTACAGGGAAAGTGCCAGGAGGGAATTGCGGAGCTTGTTCTCAGTGTCTCTGAGAATTGCTCTGATTATCTGTGTGACCTCTTTGCTAAGACTCTCCAGAGAGCCGTCCTCAAAACAAACACACATCTTGACATATCTCCCACATTGATCGCAGTGTCTCCAGAAACGGCATTCAAGGAGCCAGGAGGTTTTCTCCCTACACTGTCCATTGAGTTGTCCTCAAAACCAATATACATCCTGCTATATCTCCCACATGGAAAGTGCCAGGAGGGAGAAGTGGGGATTATGTTTAGACTTTCTCGGAACTGCTTCAAATCAACTAGATATCTTTGTGCTGTAAATCTCCCAACAGCCAAACGCAAAAGCAGCAAACATCTCGCTGTATGTCCCACATCCAAAGTGCCAAGAGAGAGCTTGCTCTCCCTGTCTTTGAGTACTGTTTTCACTGTCCCGGTTACCTCTTTGCTAACATTCTCTTCAGAGCTGCAGTGAAACCAGGAACCACGTGGAGAAAGCACCCACACTGAAAGTGCCTGGAGGGAACATTGGGGCTTCTTCTCAGTGTCTCTGACATAGGGTTTCACTGTCCCGGGAAAGTCTCTGCTAACACCGTGCAGAGCGCTGTGCCCAATATACAGAAACGTCTTGCGGTATCTCCTACAGGGAAAGTGCCAGGAGGGAATTGCGGAGCTTGTTCTCAGTGTCTCTGAGAATTGCTCTGATTATCTGTGTGACCTCTTTGCTAAGACTCTCCAGAGAGCCGTCCTCAAAACAAACACACATCTTGACATATCTCCCACATTGATCGCAGTGTCTCCAGAAACGGCATTCAAGGAGCCAGGAGGTTTTCTCCCTACACTGTCCATTGAGTTGTCCTCAAAACCAATATACATCCTGCTATATCTCCCACATGGAAAGTGCCAGGAGGGAGAAGTGGGGATTATGTTTAGACTTTCTCGGAACTGCTTCAAATCAACTAGATATCTTTGTGCTGTAAATCTCCCAACAGCCAAACGCAAAAGCAGCAAACATCTCGCTGTATGTCCCACATCCAAAGTGCCAAGAGAGAGCTTGCTCTCCCTGTCTTTGAGTACTGTTTTCACTGTCCCGGTTACCTCTTTGCTAACATTCTCTTCAGAGCCGCAGTGAAACCAGGAACCACGTGGAGAAAGCACCCACACTGAAAGTGCCTGGAGGGAACATTGGGGCTTCTTCTCAGTGTCTCTGACATAGGGTTTCACTGTCCCGGGAAAGTCTCTGCTAACACCGTGCAGAGCGCTGTGCCCAATATACAGAAACGTCTTGCGGTATCTCCTACAGGGAAAGTGCCAGGAGGGAATTGCGGAGCTTGTTCTCAGTGTCTCTGAGAATTGCTCTGATTATCTGTGTGACCTCTTTGCTAAGACTCTCCAGAGAGACGTCCTCAAAACAAACACACATCTTGACATATCTCCCACATTGATCGCAGTGTCTCCAGAAACGGCATTCAAGGAGCCAGGAGGTTTTCTCCCTACACTGTCCATTGAGTTGTCCTCAAAACCAATATACATCCTGCTATATCTCCCACATGGAAAGTGCCAGGAGGGAGAAGTGGGGATTATGTTTAGACTTTCTCGGAACTGCTTCAAATCAACTAGATATCTTTGTGCTGTAAATCTCCCAACAGCCAAACGCAAAAGCAGCAAACATCTCGCTGTATGTCCCACATCCAAAGTGCCAAGAGAGAGCTTGCTCTCCCTGTCTTTGAGTACTGTTTTCACTGTCCCGGTTACCTCTTTGCTAGCATTCTCTTCAGAGCCGCAGTGAAACCAGGAACCACGTGGAGAAAGCACCCACACTGAAAGTGCCTGGAGGGAACATTGGGGCTTCTTCTCAGTGTCTCTGACATAGGGTTTCACTGTCCCGGGAAAGTCTCTGCTAACACCCTGCAGAGCGCTGTGCCCAATATACAGAAACGTCTTGCGGTATCTCCTACAGGGAAAGTGCCAGGAGGGAATTGCGGAGCTTGTTCTCAGTGTCTCTGAGAATTGCTCTGATTATCCCTGTGACCTCTTTGCTAAGACTCTCCAGAGAGACGTCCTCAAAACAAACACACATCTTGACATATCTCCCACATTGATCGCAGTGTCTCCAGAAACGGCATTCAAGGAGCCAGGAGGTTTTCTCCCTACACTGTCCATTGAGTTGTCCTCAAAACCAATCTACATCCTGCTATATCTCCCACATGGAAAGTGCCAGGAGGGAGAAGTGGGGATTATGTTTAGACTTTCTCGGAACTGCTTCAAATCAACTAGATATCTTTGTGCTGTAAATCTCCCAACAGCCAAACGCAAAAGCAGCAAACATCTCGCTGTATGTCCCACATCCAAAGTGCCAAGAGAGAGCTTGCTCTCCCTGTCTTTGAGTACTGTTTTCACTGTCCCGGTTACCTCTTTGCTAGCATTCTCTTCAGAGCCGCAGTGAAACCAGGAACCACGTGGAGAAGGCACCCACACTGAAAGTGCCTGGAGGGAACATTGGGGCTTCTTCTCAGTGTCTCTGACATAGGGTTTCACTGTCCCGGGAAAGTCTCTGCTAACACCGTGCAGAGCGCTGTGCCCAATATACAGAAACGTCTTGCGGTATCTCCTACAGGGAAAGTGCCAGGAGGGAATTGCGGAGCTTGTTCTCAGTGTCTCTGAGAATTGCTCTGATTATCTGTGTGACCTCTTTGCTAAGACTCTCCAGAGAGCCGTCCTCAAAACAAACACACATCTTGACATATCTCCCACATTGATCGCAGTGTCTCCAGAAACGGCATTCAAGGAGCCAGGAGGTTTTCTCCCTACACTGTCCATTGAGTTGTCCTCAAAACCAATATACATCCTGCTATATCTCCCACATGGAAAGTGCCAGGAGGGAATTGTGGAGCTTGTTCTCAGTGTCTCTGAGAATTGCTCTGATTATCTGTGTGACCTCTTTGCTAAGACTCTCCAGAGAGACGTCCTCAAAACAAACACACATCTTGACATATCTCCCACATTGATCGCAGTGTCTCCAGAAACGGCATTCAAGGAGCCAGGACCTTTTCTCCCTACACTGTCCATTGAGTTGTCCTCAAAACCAATATACATCCTGCTATATCTCCCACATGGAATGTGCCAGGAGGGAGAAGTGGGGATTATGTTTAGACTTTCTCGGAACTGCTTCAAATCAACTAGATATCTTTGTGCTGTAAATCTCCCAACAGCCAAACGCAAAAGCAGCAAACATCTCGCTGTATGTCCCACATCCAAAGTGCCAAGAGAGAGCTTGCTCTCCCTGTCTTTGAGTACTGTTTTCACTGTCCCGGTTACCTCTTTGCTAACATTCTCTTCAGAGCCGCAGTGAAACCAGGAACCACGTGGAGAAGGCACCCACACTGAAAGTGCCTGGAGGGAACATTGGGGCTTCTTCTCAGTGTCTCTGACATAGGGTTTCACTGTCCCGGGAAAGTCTCTGCTAACACCGTGCAGAGCGCTGTGCCCAATATACAGAAACGTCTTGCGGTATCTCCTACAGGGAAAGTGCCAGGAGGGAATTGCGGAGCTTGTTCTCAGTGTCTCTGAGAATTGCTCTGATTATCTGTGTGACCTCTTTGCTAAGACTTTCCAGAGAGCCGTCCTCAAAACCAACACACATCTTGACATATCTCCCACATTGATCGCAGTGTCTCCAGAAACGGCATTCAAGGAGCCAGGACCTTTTCTCCCTACACTGTCCATTGAGTTGTCCTCAAAACCAATATACATCCTGCTGTATCTCCCACATGGAAAGTGCCAGGAGGGAGAAGTGGGGATTATGTTTAGACTTTCTCGGAACTGCTTCAAATCAACTAGATATCTTTGTGCTGTAAATCTCCCAACAGCCAAACGCAAAAGCAGCAAACATCTCGCTGTATGTCCCACATCCAAAGTGCCAAGAGAGAGCTTGCTCTCCCTGTCTTTGAGTACTGTTTTCACTGTCCCGGTTACCTCTTTGCTAACATTCTCTTCAGAGCCGCAGTGAAACCAGGAACCACGTGGAGAAAGCACCCACACTGAAAGTGCCTGGAGGGAACATTGGGGCTTCTTCTCAGTGTCTCTGACATAGGGTTTCACTGTCCCGGGAAAGTCTCTGCTAACACCCTGCAGAGCGCTGTGCCCAATATACAGAAACGTCTTGCGGTATCTCCTACAGGGAAAGTGCCAGGAGGGAATTGCGGAGCTTGTTCTCAGTGTCTCTGAGAATTGCTCTGATTATCTGTGTGACCTCTTTGCTAAGACTCTCCAGAGAGCCGTCCTCAAAACAAACACACATCTTGACATATCTCCCACATTGATCGCAGTGTCTCCAGAAACGGCATTCAAGGAGCCAGGAGGTTTTCTCCCTACACTGTCCATTGAGTTGTCCTCAAAACCAATATACATCCTGCTATATCTCCCACATGGAAAGTGCCAGGAGGGAGAAGTGGGGATTATGTTTAGACTTTCTCGGAACTGCTTCAAATCAACTAGATATCTTTGTGCTGTAAATCTCCCAACAGCCAAACGCAAAAGCAGCAAACATCTCGCTGTATGTCCCACATCCAAAGTGCCAAGAGAGAGCTTGCTCTCCCTGTCTTTGAGTACTGTTTTCACTGTCCCGGTTACCTCTTTGCTAACATTCTCTTCAGAGCCGCAGTGAAACCAGGAACCACGTGGAGAAAGCACCCACACTGAAAGTGCCTGGAGGGAACATTGGGGCTTCTTCTCAGTGTCTCTGACATAGGGTTTCACTGTCCCGGGAAAGTCTCTGCTAACACCGTGCAGAGCGCTGTGCCCAATATACAGAAACGTCTTGCGGTATCTCCTACAGGGAAAGTGCCAGGAGGGAATTGCGGAGCTTGTTCTCAGTGTCTCTGAGAATTGCTCTGATTATCCCTGTGA